>NC_084823.1:5804707-6104707 GCF_958449725.1 Rosa rugosa
AGCAACTAAAATCCTTAACTGCCATCACCACCGCAGCCCCTGCTGCCCCGCATCCGCTGCACGCCTCTACTCAGAATTACTTCGCTCCATCACGCCTGCATCGACACGCGCGTGATCCAAAACCAACAAGTAAGTATCCAAAAGAGTAAGTTTTAAAGTTCCTAATTTGAAATTCTTTCTTTTTTTCGGGGACTTAAAAAACCTCCCTTCTTCTTCATCCCACCTTTCTTATAACGTGGGTTCGATTCTTGAAAAGCGGAATCGTGGGGATTCACGCAATTAACGAACTAAGAGCGTTCGTAAGACTTCGGACTAAGAGCGTCCGTAAGCATCGATTTAACGAACTAAGAGCGTTCGTATGCTACGGACTAAGAGCGTTCGTGAGCATCTATTTTGACCATACAAACATCATTGTTTCGGTCTAATCCAATTATTCTTGGAAATCGATTTCTTGGTAGCATAGCTCGGAAATCTTATTTATATTAGTTTTCGTGGAAGCATTGACTCCGAAACTAACTTGTTCTTGTTTCATCTTTCAGGATGTCAAACATGAACAAACTCGATTTTGTTCCATTGGATTATGCAGGCAAAAGGTACTTATTTTGGGTCACTGATGTCGAGATCCACCTTATTGCCCGTGATTTATTGCATACTATCCAAGAGCTTTGTCCTATAGAAACAGCTCCAGACCCTCAAACTGAGAAAGATAATTCTAAGGCGCTTGCCTTCATAAAACGTCACATGGATAGTGACCTACAGTTTGAGTTCATAAATGAGGATAGCGCCATAAAGCTTTGGCATGCGCTTCGCGAACGATATGGCAATGTACGTGACTCCATACTTCCGAATACAGAAGCAGAATGGAAAGATCTTCGCTTCTCTGAATTTGACACGGTCATGCTATTTTATTCGGAAGCCCTCCGCATCAAAGTAATGATGCGTCTCTGTGGAAAGATGATCACAGAAGACCAGTTGATTGAGAAAACCCTCAATACCTTCCCCGCCTGTGCTATGAGGTCCTCTGACTTATTCCGGACTCATGTAAATGCAAGACGGATCACAAGTTTTCAACAGCTTATTGAAGCTATGGCCACTACTGAAAGACATGGCAATGAACTTGTGCAAAGAAGATTTGATAGGCTTCAAGATAGCTATCAAGAGCATCGTCCTATGGCTAGAGAAAGTCGCCATCGACGTCATGATCCATACGATCGAAATGCTCAAGAAGGTAATCGCTCAAGGCGACAATCACACAACCGTAGGAGGCGTGATTTTGAGGGACATAGGGTTGGAAACCATGGAGCCAACGTTGGCCATGGGCACCACTTTCCAACGCCACCAGTCCTAGGGACTATGCATATTGCGCCAATGCGCCTCAATCAAGGGAGAATCCTCTTTATGGTGTCTATTTCTGATATGGAACGTCTGATCAATGGACCTGAATTTGCAATGTACCTACGAAGGTAGTCGCATCATGGTGATCAAGACTTCGAGTTCACAAAGACTTTAAATCTGGCGATAAAGATAAAATGCCGCAGATTTTTATTTATAGTCTTTCATTTTTCCAAGAATTATGTAATGGCAATTATGCCTTAAATCAATAAAATGACTTATTGTATTAACTTTTTCCCTCTAGGCGTACTCAAGAGTACTTGTGATGTCTAGGCAAGGTTTGATCTGAGAGAACGGTTTTAAAAGTGAGCAACGCTCCACCAAAATCTCGCCTTACCTTACCTGGTCACAACTAAATTGAAATTACCGAACGGATTGAGTGACTACGATTTGTCTACGGTTTGATTTTTATGTTGGATTAGATTTTGGTCACGAAACTTTGATGTAATCATTGGCTATTATTAATAAAGTATCGATTTATTTTATCTCATGTCATGGACATACTTTTCGAACTTTATTACTTACAAGATGTAAGTACCAATGGTTTTCATGCGAGAATGGACAAGAGTTCCTTTGCATCACCTCTAATGACTACGGACATAAACGAGTATTAGAGAAACTTATGTGTCGCTCTAGTGGGTTGTATGCAACCACTATTCGAGTCATTGAATCCAACCATGTCATGAGAGATGATTTATGGGATTCTGACACATATAGGCTTTGACACGACCGTTTGGGACACCCAGGTCGTGACATGATGATCCGTATATTAAAGACTTCACACGGACATCCCTTTTTCAGAACGAAAGGAAGTAAAACTCGAAATTTGGATCAAGGAGGAGCACCTGCGCCTCACGGCGCCTTCCCCCTTCAAGTCCGGCCACCACTAGCCGGCGCCGCCATCCCCCTGCGGCTCAAGGGTGGTTTTGACGCCCCCTCTGCTCCTCTGACTCGAATTTCTACTTCTAAAGTCCATTGTGACTTTATGGCTCAACCAAAATCCTCATTGGTTGTTTCTAAAGCCCATCATTCGTTCTGCAAGGCCTGCTCTTTAGCAAAGTTAGGATCGAGACCATCCTATGCAAAGGATACCAAAGAAAATATACCATTCTTGCAGAGAATCCAAGGTGATATTTGTGGACCTATTCAACCATCATGCGGACCATTTCGATATTTTATGGTATTGGTTGATGCATCGACACGCTGGTCACATGTCATGCTATTGTCCACAAGGAACGCTGCATTCGCTAAACTCCTAGCACAAATCATTAAGTTAAGGGCTCACCACCCTGATCATCCTATTAAGTCTATAAGATTAGACAATGCTGGAGAGTTTACATCAAAGACTTTTGATGATTATTGCATGTCCATTGGGATTGATGTTGAACATCCTGTTCCTCATGTTCACACCCAAAATGGTCTCGCAGAAGCCGCCATTAAACGACTACAAATGGTCGCTAGGGCATTGGTAATGCGCACCAATCTCCCTATTTCTGCTTGGGGCTATGCAATATTGCTTGCAGCTGTGCTTATTCGTCTGAGGCCCACTGCCACTCAACCCTTTTCTGCGTCCCAGATGGTGACTGGGTATAAGCCTAATATCTCACACTTACGCATATTTGGGTGCGCAGTTTATGTGCCAATTGCGCCTCCACAGCGCACCAAAATGGGTCCTCAACGACGATTAGGCGTTTACGTTGGTTATGATTCTCCAACGATTATCCGCTACATAGAACCCTTGACAGGCGATCTCTTTACCGCTAGATTTGCGGATTGTCACTTCGATGAGACAGTCTTCCCGTCGTTAGGGGGAGATAAGAACATCAATGTTCAACAGGAACGACAGGAATTGTCGTGGTCTGTCCCCACTCTGTCTCATCTTGATCCCCGAACCGCACAATCCGAAATTGAAGTGCGGAGAATTCTCGATCTTCAGAACGTAGCAGAATCGATGCCTGATGCGTTTTCTGATATCGCTAAAGTGACGAGATCACATATACCTGCTGCAAACGTGCCTGCAAGGATTGATGTCCCTAAAAGTAGAGGACATGACGCCAACTCAAGAATGCATGAGCATGGTGCCAACGTCCCATCTCTCAATGATGGTGACGTTATGGCTAGGCCCACGGCTCCCGCCAGGAAGCGCGGGAGGCCCATAGGTTCGATGGATTCTCGCCCAAGAAAGAAAGCGAGTTTGGCACAAAATAATCCATTAATCATCGATGTGAATAATCCATCTCATGAGAATATTCCGGATTATGGTTATGTCCAAGAGACATCATTGGGGGACGCTCCAATGTCAGAACCAACTCCAGAGAATAGAGAGATCTCCATAAATTACACTAGTGTACATGAGATGATGGATAGAAATTCTATGGCGATTGATGATGCATTTGCATATCATATTGCAAAAGGAATTATAGAATATGATGATATCGAACCTCGCTCTGTTGAAGAATGTCAACGAAGAGCAGATTGGCCTAAATGGAAAGATGCGATCCAGGTTGAATTGGATTCACTAACAAAGAGACAGGTATTTGGGCCTGTAACGCAGACACCCCCAAGTGTAAAGCCTGTTGGCCATAAATGGGTCTTTGTTAGAAAGCGTAATGAGAAAAATGAGGTGGTAAGATATAAAGCCCGCCTTGTGGCGCAAGGTTTCTCACAAACGCCCTGGAATCGACTACGAGGAGACATATTCTCCCGTAATGGACGTTATAACGTTCCGCTACCTTGTCAGTTTGGTAGTTTCCGAAAAACTTGACATGCAGCTTATGGATGTGGTTACAGCATATCTCTATGGGGATCTAGATTCAGAGATATATATGAAAGTTCCAGATGGACTTCAATTACCCAAATCAAGTGGCTCTAAACCACGGAGCGCGTTTTCAATAAGATTAAAACGCTCACTATATGGATTAAAACAATCCGGACGGATGTGGTATAACCGTCTAAGTGACTACTTGATTGGGAAGGGATATATTAACAATGAAATATGCCCATGCGTGTTCATTAAAAGAACAAGTTCCGGATTTGCAATCGTAGCAGTTTATGTCGATGACATGAACCTAATTGGAACTCTAGATGAGTTAAAGGAAACTGCTAAATACTTGAAATCCGAATTTGAGATGAAAGATCTTGGGAAAACACTGTTTTGTCTCGGTTTAGAACTCGAGCACCGTAGTGATGAGATTTTGATCCATCAGTCTGCATATACTCAGAAGGTCCTAAGGCGCTTTAATAAAGATAAAGCGAAGCCTGCGAGTACTCCCATGATCGGCCGTAGTCTTGAGCCCGGAAAAGATCCGTTTCGTCCAAGGGATGAGGACGAAGAACCATTAGAGGCCGAAGTGCCCTATTTGAGTGCAATAGGCGCATTATTGTACTTAGCTCAATGCACAAGACCGGATATCTCATTCGCAGTGAACTTGTTAGCTCGACATAGCTCTGCGCCAACACGCCGCCATTGGATTGGTGAAAAGACAATCTTTCGATACCCAGGAGGTACGATTGATATGGGCCTATTTTATCCCTACAGAGAGAAAAGGAATGACGGAAAATTGGGATCGGACCCCAAAAGGCAAAACGCCCCCGTCCATGGAATGGCCGCCGGCCATGTTGCCGCCGCCGCTCATGGTGGCCGGCGTCCTCCTATCTCCCTCCATCAAAACGACAATGATGTCTTGATGGGATTTGCTGATGCAGGGTACCTCTCTGACCCTCACAAAGGTCGCTCCCAAACTGGTTATGTCTTTACCATGGGAAGCACTGCGATATCTTGGAGGTCTACGAAACAGACCCTTGTTGCTACTTCCTCAAATCATGCAGAGATTATTGCTCTACATGAAGCCGTTCGTGAATGTATATGGCTAAGGTCTATAATTCGACACATTCAAGGAAGTTGTGGTTTGAAGTCTACCACAGATGAACCTACATGCATTTATGAGGATAATGCAGCTTGTATTGAACAAATGAAGTTAGGTTTCATCAAGGGCGACAACACCAAGCATATATCGCCTAAGTTCTTTTATAATCAGCAACAACAATCACTTCTAAAGATTGAAGTGAATCAAATCCGATCAGAGGATAATGTAGCGGACTTATTCACTAAGTCGTTACCTAAATCCACATTCGAGAAACATGTGAAGAGTATCGGATTAAGAAGGTTATCCGAACTCCCATGATTGTAGCAATCAGGGGGAGATTTCGACATCAGGGGGAGTTACTCAGTCTCGAAGGATCAAGGACGTGTTGCACTCTTTTCTCCTCCTCGAGTTCATTTTTATCCCACAGGGTTTTTCACTTGAGCAAGGTTTTTAACGAGGCAACGGATGAAGCGTCACCACCAAGTTTGATCGGCACAAGGGGGAGTGTTGAAGGATATTGACATTTAGTGTGCCTAGTCAAACTAGGATAAGTTCTATAGTTGTAATAGGAGAGGTTTCCTACTCCAAGTTAGATAAGGAATCCTTGTACTCTTAGATTATGCACTTTGTAATCCCTATATATAGGGCTCCTATTCTCTATAATGAAATACACTTCTCTCATCAATCTCTCTCAATACCAATATACTTAAACAAAATTGATCTATTGATAGCATTATTTGAGGGAGGTTGCCACTTAATAGTGGCTTGGTGGTTTGAGTTAGAATCTTCCTCCTGCTCTGATTCTGTTCAACATAGCTGTGAGAAATGGTTGCTGCAGCTGTAACACTAGAATTTGGATGTGTCCAAACATTCCTGAAGGACCATTCATTCCTTGCTTTCCAAACTTGCCAACACAAAGTTAAAATTTTCATAAAAAGATCCTTATCATAATTCTGATCAAGAAAGAGAAACCTAAAAACATTTATATAACCTGCACGCCATTTTATAGAGTTATTCAAATTTGATAATCTCCAAACTTCCATAGTAAAAGGACATTTACCAAAAAGATGATCAACAATTTCATTATCACCATTGCATAAAGCACAAGTATTATCTTTCGAGATTCTAAATTTAGTGAGTCTATCCTTTGTTTTATGTCTTCCTCCGAGAATGAGCCAATTGAAAATTTTAATTTTAGGTGGAAGTTAAGCTTCCACATCTTGTTAATTAGACCTATCTGAGGGTGTTGATCGATGTCCTTACATGTACGCCAAGTAGCTGATTTGACTGAACAAAGCTGGACCCCAAATAAAAGCATCTTCCTGCTCATTTCTAGGAATAGGAATTTCACTGATCTGCTTGAAAATATCTGGATCTAACACCTGCAACAGTTTTGCCTTATCCCATATTTTATCTTTGATGAAATCACTAACAGAAGCATCCAATTAATAGTACTCTTTCGATGGTTAGAAAGCAGGTTAACTTAGGGAAAAGGAAAGATCCACTTAAAAGTCCAAAAGTTTATGGACTGAAATCTTCTATCCCCATTCCCCTATCCCCACCCTGTCCCTTCATTCTGATTGGTTAACAAGGATTAAAAAACGAATATAAGGATTAAAAAATAAAACAAAAGTTTAAGATAAGGATTTTTTAATCTATATCAACCAATCAGAATGAAGGGACACCTATCCCCATCTGAATTGGAGACAGAGGATTTCCTCTGAAAGTTTATATTTTCCCCCTTTTGGCATTCCCCACAGTCCATCTAATGCTTTGAGAGATAAGATCTCTACAATTCAAAACTCCTCCTTTCCAAGCAAAGGAAACGATTATTTCTTTTTAGCTTGGAAAAAAGAGCATTTCCTCAGATATTTTTTTCTCATGATTTGAACCCACCAGTTTTCAGGTTCAGTAAATATTTTCTAAGCTAGTTGAACAATAGCAGCATTATTATAGAAAACAGTATTTCTGATGCCTAATCCTCCAATAGATTTAGGAGTGATACCTTTTCCCAAGCAACTGGAGGGGCTTTTGCACTAGAACCCCAGAAGAATTTTTTTGCCTCCTTATTAATAGCATTTGAAAACTTAGAAGAACAATTGAAACAAGTGGAAATTATTCTATGCACCGACGGTGCAAGTGAGCCAACCCTTATAAAATAATCTCAACCCTTGATATTTATTATCAACTTTATTTTTAATAAACAAAAAGTGTATTTAATGCAATCTAACCATTCATTTATGTTGGTGCAAGTGCACGGCGGTGCTCTGAATAATCTCTCACAAAACAAGACATTACATGGTTTGACATTCTAGCAATATTAGCTTTAATTAAAGTTAGTCTTCCAACTCTAGAGAGAGTTTCTTTTTTCCAACCGGCAAATTTGTTGGTAATTTTCAATAACGGCTCTTTAGCGTTGGGTGGATCTTTCGAGAAAATTACATTATGAATAGTTGAATACCTAAGTATTTGCCAATGGTAATTTTTTGTTGGATTACAGCAAAAGAAACAACAGGGGAAAAGTCCAAGAAGGATTTATGGAAATTTATCTTTTGTCCTGAAGTTGTAGCAAAGAGATTTAGAACTTTTAAGATGTTTCTTGCTCCTCTAATACAGGCTTTAGAAAAAATAAGACAGTCATGTGCAAACATTAAATTAGAGATCCTAAAACCAAGAGGAGAGGAGAGTAACCCTACATGGTTTTTCTGCATTACTGATAGGTTGTCAGATGTCTAATTGAAGGCTCCATGCAAATAATGAAAATGTAAGGAGATAGAGGGTCCCCTTGTCTAATTCCTCTTGTTGGGTGAAAATAACCTTCACCTTTCCCATTTAATAAAATTGAGAAGAAAACTGAGATAATAAAGTTCATGATTCTATCAATCCAATTCTTCTGAAAACCAAATTTAAAAAGACAGGCCTTAATATAGTCCCAATTGAGGAAATCATAAGCATTTTCTAGATCAAGCTTAACAGCCATAGCTTCAGACTTTCCTGTTTTCTTCTGAAAGTCAAAGAAAAGTTCATGAGTAATCAGGATATTATCCTGAATTGCTCTCCCAGGTGCAAAAGCACCCTGATTTTAAATGGTGTCCATACACACCAAAACTGAATCAAGGAAGGTTAATTACCATTTACCACAATTATTAAACCAATCACTTGACATTAACGGCATATATATAATTTGAGATTTGAAAAGCAAGAAATACTTTTGCTATTTTCAGCAAAGGAGTTTAACATGTGTGCTTTTACAGCAACACAAAATGGTAGATTCATAAAGAGCCATGCATTAGAGCACTTTCACAGGGCAAAGTATGGTTTGCATCATATGTACACTCTAACAGCTCATACTTCGGATACAAAAATCACCACTCGTTTATGTACCTTCAACATCAGCATCATCAATGGCCATGCTGCTTCCAACGCAATGCCTACTGACAGTTGGGACCTTCAAAGGTTTTCTTGCCTCTTTTATTATGGACTGAACTTCTTCAATGCTTTGGGATGGTGTGTTTACAGCATTAGTCTCCCAAGTTCCTCCTTCCTTCATTTCCAGAGGTAAGTTCTTTGCAAACCAACGGTGGGTCTTAATTTCTGGAATTGTTATTCTCTGCAAAAAGATGAGGAGAGAGCACAATGAGAAATGTGTATCCAAAACCAGATCTTTGCAATCACAAGTAGGGAAAACAAGATTGAAAGAGGCTCCTGATATGCATATCAAAATTTAAGTCTAATCTATCTAGCAGCTCAACACCAAAATGAAAGCCATGTTACCTTTTCCGGGTTTGCAACAAAAATCTTAGACAAAAGGTGTCTACATTCCACAGAAATTCGCACACTGTCCGGGATTACGTAGCGTACAGTAAGGATCCGCTGCCATAAGACATATAAGGTTTTAACTCTTAACTCAGGAAACAATGGAGAGGGTGGACAGGTGAAAAGCTTGTAATGCTACTCACCCGAATTGTTTTTCTAAAGTTCATAGGGTCCTTAGGATCTTCAAAGGGATATGCTCCGACGAGCATGACATATAATGTGACTCCACAAGACCAAACATCTGCAATCTATAACGATTTAGAATTAGATACAAAAGATCCTTGATGCCTGCAGTAGAAAATTCCAGTATTGATGAGAAAGCACATGAATTTGGACTTACCTGTCCATCATATTGTTTTTTAGATAGAACTTCAGGTGCAATATAAGCAGGTGTTCCCACAGTAGACTTTGGCAGAGAACTCAGTAATGACTACAAAACAAAGTGAAGAAATATTAATTATAGTCTTAATACCCCAAATTCCTAATTGCAGATCCTCTAGGATTTGTGGATTACCTTCGAGTATCCAAAATCACATATTTTCACACGAGGTGCTGCACTGTCATCTAAGAGTGTATTTTCAAGCTTAAGGTCTCTATGACATATTTGCTGCAGCAAAAATAAATGATTTCATTATTACAGTCAATACTACCAAAGATCATGAGAAAAAGAAACAGCAGCACACAACATACTAGCTGAAGAGCGGCAACTTTTACATACCATGGTATGACAGTAACTAACTCCGGATATCAATTGCTGGAAGAAAAACCTTGCCTGATGCAAATGATTGTAAACTTTTAGCTATATAATGATCGATTGTGAAGTGAAAATTACTTAAAGAAATGAAAAGGATCTTTTTTCCCAATTGAAAGTAGAGGTTGAAGATTATTTGGATGGATTTCATTTACATGGGACCTTTAGTGTACCCATATTTCAACTATATTTCCATGAAATAAAACTCACCCCCTCCAAAATTACATTACCTCATTCTCACTAAACCTAACAGCCTTGACTATTCTGTCATAGAGTTCTCCTCCAGCAGCATACTCCATCACAATGGCTAAATGAGTTGGTGTCAGCAAAACCTGCATGAAAGAGACCCCAATACTCTTAAACATAAACCCTGTAAAGCTATGGTTATAAGTCCATTATCCACTTCATATTAACAGAGCGGAGGACGTAAAGGTCATATTTTTACAGAGGTGTATTAATAAATGATTACTAGGTACCATTTTAAGCATAGTTTAAGCATGTTTTGAAAGTATTGTTCAGACCAAGAAAATAGATACTTGTGCAATGGTATAATGAATTGATAGAGTAAGATGTCATCACTATCTGCCAATGCAAAAAAGTTCTGTATAAAGACATGCTATAAAAGTTGCAGGCAAATTCATTCTCTATTTCTTCTTCTCTTCTCTGAGAAAATTAATCCAAAATTCATTATGATGCTTGGAAGGGAAGAACAGAACAGAATCTGTGGATAAATTCACCTAATTACTTACCTCTTTGAACTGAACAATATTGGGATGCTTCAAGGATCTGTGGTTCATGATTTCCCTCAGTACATTTTCATCTATCTACAACACCAAAGAAATAGGGGGAAAAAACACCCAATACCCAGAAAAAATCAGAAACAGAAAAAAGGAAAATAAGAGGTGAAGAAGATGAAGAATCAGACCTTAAGGCCTCTCTCAATGAACTTAACAGCTAAGAGTTCTTGGGTATTCTTGTCTCTGACCAGCCTTGCTACACCAAAATTCCCAGACCCAATATCTTTCACAACCTCATACTTCTCCATTGAGTTTCAAATTCCAAAGCAGAACAACAACAATTAACACAAACTTCAAACTCTAACTCCTCTTGATTATGAAACACAAACTTGCACGAATGTTCTAACCAACAAAAGGGTTCACAGGCTTTTACAGCTAGCTAACAAATAATTTAGGGGACAAGTGGGAAAACCAAGGTGGGTGAGTCAGTGGGTAGGTTTTTGGATCCGAGGCTCTGAGCCACACTGTAATTTGACTGCTGTAACATTACTATTAATAGGTTTAATTTAAAGTAATAATATAATTATCAGTAGCATTTTTGCTAATAAGGGCTTGATATTAAAGGCACTGTCAGGACAGATGAGAGTTGTTTTCTTCTTTAATACTTGAAAGTGATTAGAGCCACAGAAACCTGGAGTCATCATTACTGACTCTGCTACGTGCGACAAACGCATGGTCTGATTGTGCCAGGTGAAACAGCTCGCAGCTAATGGTTAGAATTCGATCATGTGCCTCGTCGTACCATAAATATGGAAATCTTAATCCTTCTTAACTTCTTATAATCGTTAAGCTATGATCTCGACTGGTTGATGTCGAAGTGGGAAATGCTTATGGTGTGCCCCAAGAGTCCAAGAGGCCAATACCAAGTTATCCTTGATAGGTCGCACATCTCATTCTTGGGCCCTTTTTTAGCCCCTCAATTCTAGCATTTGGCATCTTTTATGGATTAGTCATCATCGCCTTGGGGCCACTTGAAGAGGAGCCACTTCACTGTCCCATTTTACCTTCTCCAAAGACAATTTTCTTTACCTTTTTACTTTCTCATATGCTAATAGTGTTACAACTTCCTTCACACTGTCGGATATGCACACCCGCCTGTTTCATATTTCTAGCTCCGCCGCTGTTTAATTTCAGTCAAAAGTATATTCTAAAGCTAAACACACAAACTTGCTTACAAGTTTACCGCTCGAATGAGCAACTTTACAATTGAACTGCTTCACATTGGCTTCTCCTACTTGATGGCATCTCATATCAGTGTGCAAAATCAAACCCAAACCAATACACATCTTGAATACTGTGTGACCATTCATTAAGTCACTGGAGTATTCTTTATATTCCACATCTTTTCACATTGTATCATGGCTTAGTGATAACTCATGTCCTATGAATTGTATGCTTACATGCGACGTTAATGCGCAATACTAGTGTTTTTTGTTGACTGATGTTGTCCACTAGACTTTCTGACTCATGAAAATATATGGCACTCCTTTGGAAGCCATCTACCCACCCTCTAGTCCAAGCTCCAAAAGTGTCCCAATGCAGCTGACATTGGGGGTGCTAGACACCATGTCGATCTCCCTCCAAAAAGCATATGTTGATATTAGTCAAAATCTCACTTATGTGGGATGACTTAAGTCTCAAGTTATCCCTAGGAGCATATTTTGATCATGAAGCACCAACTTTCAAGAATGGTTAAACCACAAAAACGTCCAGCGGGTTACAGCTAACAAAGCCTTTTAGAGGTGAGGATCGGAAATTAGAACGAGAAAAGACGCGCTCGATCTTTTTCTTTGGTTTCAAAGCCCGGTGGTGGTTTTTGGTCGGAGCCACACACTGTAATTTGACATGACAGCAGTAAGATTACTATTAAGTGAAGTGTTCAGGCAATGTGAAAATGCAGAAACTCTTGTTTAATAATTGAACTTGAAAGAGATGAGAGCCACAGAAAAATTGAGCCGTTGACAGACTGCTTCTACCTTGGACAAATCTGGTGGACGTAAACGCATGCTGTGATTATTCTTCCAGTATATATGTCACTCTCTTCGCCGCGTCGTACGCACCAAACTTAGGAAAAAGAAACATCCATGGCTAATTAGGAATGATCTAGACTGGTGGGAGAGTTGGTGATAGTGACGATCGATGCTGGTGTTGGGAAATACTAGTGGATGTTGCTGACAATGAACTAATGAAGTCGCAACTCGCAACTACAGGATAATATATATGAATCTCAGAGGATTGTGTTGGATATATGCTTGCTCTTCTTTTACTATGATGAACGATCGATGAGCAAGAGAGCTTCAAAGCATATTTCTAGAACTCCAAAGGCTGTTAGTATGGTACTTTTTTTTTTTCCCTTTTAGTTTGAATGGATATTGATATCCATGTCTATTTTAAAAGTTGGTACCGCCAGGCTTAGAGCCGCCACTCCAGTCACCAAAGCCAGTCGACGCAAGCCAAAACGTATTCAGCAGTCAGCATCAATGTCGTTGTCCCTAGTAGAGGACCAAATCACTTGACCCAGTCTGCCCGGATCTGACCAACCTCCGCCACCATCATCTGCATCCAAATATCTCTGGACGTCGACGACCATGCCCCCCCCCCCATAGATCAAACCACCTTCGGGCATCCCAACCTGAGGACCATCGACCTGATATGGATCCAAGATCCTCCCATCACCAAACGCAAATACAGTCGGAGCAAAGAGGCCACAGCCAACGAACACGGAGAAATGGCTTTAACTTTGGATCCCTCAAGCCTCAAGGAAAAGACAAAACTTGACTTTTACAATAACAAAACCTTATCAATACAGCAAAACAAAATGGGCGGTGAGAGCTAGCAGGGCAAAGTATGGTTTGTATCATATGTACACTTTAACTGGCTCACATTTGAGCATACAAAATCACCACTTGTTTAATTACCTCCAACATCAGCATCATCAATAGCCATGCTGCTTCCAACGAGATGTCTACTGACAGTTGGGACCTTTAAAGGTTTTCTTGCCTCTTGTATTATGGACTGGACTTCTTCTATGCTTTGGGATGGATGGTTTACATCATTGCTTTCCCAACTTCCTCCTTCCCACATTTCCATAGGTAAATTCTTTAAGAACCAACGGTGGTTCTTAATTTCTGAAATTGTAATTCTCTGCAAATCGATGAGCAGAGATCGCAATGAGAAAGCTAAGCAAGCAAGTTTCACCACCAAACGTCAAACTTGTGTTTAATTTATCAAGCAGCTCAAGTAAATGCTCAGCACCAAGATGAAAGCTTTGTTACCTTTTCTGGGTTTGCCACAAATATCTTGGCGAGCAAGTCTCTACATTCCACAGAAACTCGTACATTATCAGGGATTGAGTAGCATACAGTAAGGGTCCGCTGTCAAAAGACATATATGACATCTTCACTCTGACTCGGGAGAGAGGAGAGGGTGGAGGATTTTAAAGGTTGTAAATTTTGCCACTCACCAGAATTGTTTTTCTAAGGTTCGTGGGGTCCTTAGGATCTTCAAAGGGATATGCTCCAACAATCATGACATATAGGGAGACTCCACAAGACCAAACATCTGCAATCTATACTGTCTTGAGATTAGAAAAGATGCTTAACGCCCACAGTTGCAGATTATAGTGCTGATGAAATATAATGAGAAGGCACAGTAACAATTTGGACTAACCTCTCCATCATATTGTTTTTCAGATAGGACCTCAGGTGCAATATAAGCCGGAGTTCCCGCAGTAGATTTTTGCCGAGAATGTAATGACTTCACAAAGAAAGTAAAATATTATTCAATGTCTCATTTACCAATCACTAAATGCATTCTAAAAAAAAAATACCTTTGAGGATCCAAAATCGCATATTTTCACTCGAGGTGCTGTGCTGTCATCTAAGAGTGCATTTTCAAGCTTAAGATCTCTATGACATACTTTCTGCGGTAAATAAATTATTCCTTACTACAAATAATACTATCAAAGATAATAGGAGAACAAAATAGTGGTACACCATTTCATCTGAACTTTGACAAATTTTACATACCATTTTATGGCAGTAACCAACTCCTGATATCAATTGCTGGAAGAAAAACCTTGCCTGATTCAAATTATTGTAATTAGTTATGTTATGACTTGGTGCATACTTCAACTGAAAGTAAATGTGACAATACAAAAAAATTGAAGTATTTCATTTTCTGGATAACCTTAAAAATCTCATATCCCAACTCAACCCCCTCCTCCAAAATTAGTTTACCTCATTCTCACTAAATCTACCGGCTTTGCATATTCTCTCATAGAGTTCTCCTCCAGCAGCATACTCCATCACAATGGCTAGATGAGTTGGTGTCAGCAGGACCTGCATGAAAGAGACTCAAATAATTCTAAACATAATATATAAAATCATAACTATGTCCACTTCATAACAGATAGTGGAGGAAGCAAAATAACATTTTGAAAAAAGATTTTAAAAAATTAACATATCGAAAAATATTAATACCTTTAAGCTTTGGCATAATGGCCACAAAGCTTTGGTCCTAGCCACAAATTGAAAACTGGCCAATGGCCACACTATCATTGCAACGGTTAAGCTTTGGTGGCCTTACATGCACTTAATTGACAAAGCTAGCTATAGTTAAGCTTATGCCTGGTGACAGTTCTTATGAAAAAAAATACTTCACTATGGCAGAAGGAAGCTAGTATCTACAACCATGCTGGGGTTCCGCAACTGGTGAATAATAGAAATTAAACATTATTGAAACAATTTAATTTTTATTATATAACATTTTTAGCAGACTTTTTAACTTCACTCAGTTATTTTGGAGAGCATATTTAACTTTTTATAAATTTAAGAGCAACTCCAACAGATTCTATTATAAGGAAGTCAAAGTCAAAGCTTTCCATAATTTTTCTTCTCCAACTCCAACAAATTCTCTATTTTACAGCAATTTCTAACATCTTCATAATTCTTCCTTAAAATTTTAGAGATTGCTGTAAATTTAGGGAATTTTGATTTCTCTTTTCTCACTATCCTTAAAATGGGAATAGTTATAGGAAATTTGTTAGAGCAAAAAAGACTCATTTTTCCCTAAAATAGAGAAAAATCAAAATATGGGGAAGCTGTTAGATTTGCTCTAAGTAATTGCACCAAGCTCCTAATTGGCTCTCTACTTTAACTTGTAGCTATGTTGCTCCCAAAATATAGAGAGCGAGATGAGACTCTATTATTTTTGTTAATTTAAAACATTCCTTTAAAAATTGTTCTATTTAAATTATAAATATATTTATACTATTTTTTCATTAAAAAATGTAATTTCAAAACTAGTTAAAACAGAGAGAACTACTACGGAAGTTAGGTATTTTAAAAGTGGCTTGTCAAAATAGTTGTTTAGCTATTTTTGCTAAAGTTTAACTGAAAAATAACTAGCATTGCTAACGATACTCTTAAACAAGTTATCAACGACCACTCGTCCATAAATCTGACTCAATACTTTCTACTCACAAAATAAAGACTTATGTCATTAGACCAAATGTTCATAACAAGAAATTTACCCACTACTTATTATAACTGCATTAAAATAAAATTTTTCATTTTCTTTCTGTTTACTCTGATGGACCCTTCTAATCGGAATCACATCCTGCGGGCGATCCTTGGGGCTTTGATCTGGCTCTGGTGGTTTTGGCTCCATATGATAGAGTTGGTCCAATCAGTGGGGTGTTGTTGTCTTCACTATCATTTTGGATCAATGTCAGAGGAATACCTCCGGGTTTTCACATTGATCGTTGCCTTCGTCTAGTTGACAGTGCTTTAGGGCGCTATATCCAAAAAGATTTAGTGGAGTTTTAGGCTGCCGGATTTGAATATGGGTTGAGATCGATCAGATGCAGCCGATGGTCTTTCGGCGGTGTTTCATGGTGGAGGATGGCCTGGACACTGATCTCGAGTTCTTTTTCGAGAACCTATATGGGCACTGTCTTTATTATGGCATGATAACCCATGTCGGGCTGCCATGCATAGGACCACCGTTAGAAGAGCTCTTGAGGGCGGAAACCTCAACTGCATGGCGCAGTCTAGAGCGCGCCTTGGCCAGGGTTGAACGCAGTATTTCTGCTGGGTCGGCCTTAGTCTTTGGAGCCCAAGCACCCACTAGAGAGGCCACAGAGACTGGCCAGATTTTCATCACAATCGGTGCCTAAACCTAGGGCACGTTAGGCTCTTCATATCAAGACGATGCAGACCGGGGTTATTGTAGCTGGTGGCGAGCAGGAGGTGGAAGCTGTTGCTGATGGTGAGCAAGTGAACAGGGCCAGGGAGATGCTGGATAGTGGTGGTAGCAGTGGTGATGGCACAAGTGAGCAAGTTGGGGTTGTCGAGGCAGCCAATAAGGCTGCGCAAGTTAGTGGTGAGGATCAGGGCAGTGGCTCCAAGGTTGTGCAGATCGCAGGAAACGGTCTGACATGGTTGGTGTGTCGCCCAAGAAGCCTAGGCTTAGTCTTGCTGCGGGCAGGACTAACCTTAAAGTTGTGTCTATGAGTCTGGCCGTCTGGCAATTGTGCAGACTCTACAAGATGCTCCGAAGAAATAGGGGAAGCCAAGAGGTGCAAAGAACAAGTCCAAGGTAGTCAAGACGTCACCAATAAAGTAGGTCAAGACTCCAAATAAAGTGAAGAAAATGGTAAATGGCTCACTGGACACTGGAGTTTACTACTCCATCTGAGGTGGGCAGCTTCACCCCCTAGAAGAGAAGGAGGTTGTCATTGCGTAATTTTTGTCCTAGTTAGAATAATGTCTATGCTAGTAGAATCATTTGTAGAAGTATCTGGCTTTATCGTACCACAATAGCATGCTCGGCCTTTAGAGTCAAGCAAGTCTAAATTAAATGCAAGAAGAAGCCTTTAAGGCAACCACAACCTAGCAAGTCTAAATTAAATGCAGCAACCACATTATTAGAAATACGGACGAACAAAATTGAACGGTTATTGGAGCTACTCTTGATTCTATACTTGTTGTGGATCGTCTTTCGTGCTACCCATTTATTTGGTGGTTGGGTTCAAGAGAATTGCTTGTCTCGGATCCGATTTGAAAGAACCACGGTCCCGCTTATAGAGCCAATAGCGTCCAATATTGAGCAGTGACCTTTTTAGTAGTGATGACTTGATCGAAAGTATTGATCAGACCCAAGAAACACAAATAGATCAAAACCTATGCAATGGTTATACAAAATTGATAGAGAACATGGCGTCAGTATAAGTAATATGTTAAAGCCAAAAACAAAAAAATGTGTAACAAAGGCAAATTAATACTCTTTTTTTTTCTCCTTTTTTTTTTTTGTTTTTTGAAAATTTGAAAGAAAAAAAATTCATAATAAATCACTGTCGTGATTGGAGGGGAAGAACATATAGAGATATTATATTCACATAATTCATTACTAATTGCTAACCTCTTTGAATTGAACAACATTGGGATGCTTCAAGGATCTGTGGTTCATGATTTCCCCTTGTACATTTTCATTGATCTGCAACACCACAGAAATGGGAATAACCTGAAAAATTCAAAACAGAAAAAGAAAAAGAAAAAGAAAAAAGAAAAAAAAATTAAGATCGAGATGAAGAAGATGAAGATCGAAGAAGCAGACCTTGTTGCCTCTCTGGATGAACTTAACAGCAAAGTGCTCTCCGGTACATTTATCTCTTACCAACCTTGCTACCCCAGAAGCCCCAGACCCAATATCTTTCACAATCTCATACTTCTCCATAGATCTCTAAAATCCAAAGCACAACAACAACTCACTGATCAACTCTATTCCTCAGGATCCTCAAACTTTTTTTTGTTCTTTTTTAGGTTGAGAATAATGAAACACCAACTTGCATGAATTATCTAACCCTTTGGGAGGTATATGAAATTAGGACAAGTGGAAGAAGGACTGTGGGCAGGTTTTGGATCTGAGACACAGGGCCACACTGTAATTTGACTGCAGAGTAAATGTGCAGAAAGCCAGAAAACCCATCTTAATATGTACTCGAAACGATTAATAAGAGCCACAGAAAATTGAATCATTGAGTAGCTCTGATGCATGCGACAAATATTATGGAGGTAATGCATCTCTTATTATTCCAACATGTTCCGCTTTTAGCCCCGTCGTACCGACCAAAAATAGAAGGAAAATATCTAAAAGCTTGCTTGATGCTATGATTAATAGTGCCAAAAATAGAAAAGGAATATCGAAAAGTAATATATCCTACCTCGTTTAATATTATAGTTAGGACCAAAAATAGAAAATATCCTAGCTGGTTTGATGCCATTATTAGCAATGACTCTGACTGTTGGTTGAGAGAGTTGGTGATACTGATAGTGGATGCTGTGGGGGCCATGACCCTTCAACTTTAATATTAATAGAAAATTACATAGTAGCACATGACCAAAGATGTAAACACAAAAAACCTACTTGCAAAAAGATTTATACAAATAAGGACATGAGCCCAGGCCCAAAAGCCAAATGAATCAAGCCTGATTCCCAATTTTAATGATAAATGACTAAAATACTCGAGTTTCATCATAATTTACGACACTGCCACTGTCCTAAATCGAGTTTCATCAATTTCCAAACTCACCGATTTGGAAATCCTTCAAATTCTCCTTCCACAGTGAGAATTTCAGCTAGAAGCTTTGAGGGAAGATGATCAGTGACTCAAGGCGCTCCTAATAGGATCAATTTCACTTCTGGAAGTGGCCGGAAAATGGAGAATTTTGCTGGAGAACACAACTGCTACAGTGACGGTTTTGGTCAAAATTGATGGTTTTCTGGCCAAATCGCCGTGACCCACAGGTACCAACGTGTAGAGGAGAAAGAGACGGTTCTTTTATGGGTGATGGCGCGCCGTTTGGTTGCCGGATGCCGGAGAAATCAAGGAAAAACGGGAGAGGGCCGACGCGGGGGAGAGAGAGGAAGAGTGAGAGATCGGGGAAGAAGAGAGAGAAAAGTGGCTGGGTAGGTTTCTGACCTACCCACAGTAACTTTCCAAATTACCATAAACAGTAACTTTCGTATTTCGCTTATAACTTTTGCATATGAAGTCCGATTTTTACGAACCAAATATGCACGCGCTCGGTTTAACGTCCTCTACGACTTTCATGAAGAAAAAAATTTCAAATTTTGACCCGGTCAAAAAGTAAACTTTCAGGGCCCCCCTAAAATATCGAAACTTAAATAAATTGTATAGAAAATCGTCATTCCTCGTTTAATAACGACTAAACATGAAAAATTTGATTCCAGGCGTAACAAAGGTTCTGTAGTTTACTTTGATATACATGAGGAGCAGATTCATGAATTTAGTATCACTAAGGTTCTGTGGTTTACTTTGATATGATCGGCTACTGTCAATGATATGATCTGCTAATGTTCAAATTGAATTGATCCGCTACTTTATAGTTTATTGTTTATGTTAATGATATGATTTTCATTGTTTATGGTTCAAATTGGCTATTGTGTGGAGGTGCAAAAGGGTGATAATACAAGAAATAATCGAACAAAACCAGTGAGAAAAAAAGCTCCGGCACGTAGGAAAAAGTGCAGTATCAGAACTGGACGAGTATGAGTACAGTAGCAGGATTGGACGAGTGCAGTAGCAGGATTGGACGAGTGCAGTAGCAGAACTGGACGAGTATGAGTACAGTAGCAGGATTGGACGAGTGCAGTAGCAGGATTAGGTGATGACGAGTGCAGTAGCAGAACTGGACGAGTATGAGTACAGTAGCAGGATTGGACGAGTGCAATAGCAGGATTAGGTGATGACGAGTGCAGTAGCAGAATTAGACGAGTATGAGTGCAGCGAGTGCAGTAGCAGGATTAGACGAGTGCAGTAGCAGAACTGGACGAGTATGAGTGCAGCGAGTGCAGTAGCAGGATTAGGCGATGAGATAAGAGTAGTAGGAGAGTGAAGTTTTGTGAAGTAACGTAAAGAGATTATTCTCAAGAACTGGACGAGTATGAATGCAGCGAGTGCAGTAGCACGATTAGACGAGTGCAGTAGCAGAATTGGACGAGTATGAGTACAGTAGCAGGATTGGACAAGTGCAGTAGCATGATTAGGCGATGACGAGTACAGTAGCAGAACTGGACGAGTATGAGTGCAGTAGCAGGATTAGGCGATCACAAGTGCAATGGTAGAACACGAGTACAAGTGCAGTAGCAGAATTGGACGAGTATGAGTGCAGTAGCAGGATTAGGCGATGAGATAAGAGTAGTAGGAGAGTGAAGTTTTGTGAAGTAACGTAAAGAGATTATTCTCAAGAAAAAAAAAGAGTAACATAAACGGATTGTTCTCAGAAAAAAAAAAAAAAAAAAAAAAACATAAACGGATTGTTCTTACAAAAAAAAATATATAAATGGATTGTTCTCAGAAGAAAAAAAAATAAAAAGTAACATAAATGAATTATTCTCAGAAAAAAAAGTAACATAAATTGATTATTCTAAAAAAAAAAAGTTACATAAAGGGATTAAAAGTCAAAAGAAGTAGTTAAAAATAAAAAAAATAAATTAAATCATGACATGTGGCAAATGGAGAGCATATTGTCCTTATTTGTAAGATTTAATCCTTGTAAAGAGATAATCCTTGTAAAGAGATTAGAAGTCAAAAGAAGCAGTTAAGGGTAAAAAAGTAAATTAGCTCATAACATGTGGCAAGTGGAGAGCACATTGTCCTTATTTGTAAGATTTAGTCCTTATATGTTTAATTCAATCTTTAATGGATGTATTTGTTAAGTCATCTTTTGTCAATAACTTATATGTAATTTTTTATAATATTAACGATTTTACAGGGCTACTGATGATAGTGGATGCTGGTTTTTTTTTTTTTTTTTTTTTTAAGGGGTTTGGAACCCAGCCTAGCTGGGGTTTTCTTCTTTATTATGTTTGAATTCGATACTTGAACGATATTCGTTTTAATTAGTCCAAGTCTAGGTTTAAAAGAAAAGTAAATATATTTTTTCATTTCTTTGAATTGATTTACATATATCTGTTCGTAATTGTTGGCTGTGTGTAGTGTGTTCTTATAGTACAATTCTTGATCTTAATTCAAGTTCTATCTATTTCGTCAAAAAACCAAAAACAATATTTTTTATAAAAAACTGGTCCTTGATTTTCAGAATCCAACCCTTTACTACAACATATTAAATTATTTAACTTTCAAGCCGACAATATAATAAATTATTTTACTTTTTAGCCACTTCTTAATTTTTAAGGAAAGAAAGAAAAAAAAAAGGCAAAGATGAGATTTGGACCTAGTGCTTCTAAATCCCAATATAACACAAGAGCATTGAATTTAAAGGATTTATGTATAATGAGTTCAAACACTATTTATATATCCAGTAATATGGGTTTGGTATAGTTACGGGATCTTTTTGTCCCTAAATTCTTCGAAATTTCACTGAAGTAGAGTGAGGTTTGGTATTATTCATTTAATAGTGAGGGGACCATTTGCCCCTGTATTCTTTAGAATTTTATCTAATTACTTCTGACGGGTGTCAGTCTTCTGTGTTACTAAAATGTTTCAGGATGTTTTCTCTTTTTTGCTCAACCGAACTACAGAGGGAGTTGAGCGATTCCATAAGTTTTTTTTTTTCTTTTTTTTTTGTTGTTCTTCTTCTTTGCGCCACTTGGCCAGAAAGAGAAGGATGAAGAACTGAAGAACTTTCCATCTAAGGAAGAAGATCATGAATCTAGGTATTTGATTTTCGATTCATTTTTTTTCTTTATATAAGTTTCTTCTGGTTTCTCATGCGTTGGTTTTTTGTTTTTATTGTAATACTTTCATATTAAAAATGCACGAACAAGATGAATTCTTTGGAATTGTTTAGAATATGAAAGTGAAAAATCATGCGTTTATAATCTATATATGTTTGTTTTGAAAGAAACCTGCAATCTTTCACTGAATACTACAATATAACACTCCTAATATCATGCCCATATTGTTATTAACTTATGAAAATTATGTGAAGATACAGACAACTTCTTATGTCCATTATAGTTTGTGAACCTATAACTTAACCGTTACTAATTTCCACCTTCTTTTATTCCTTTATTGATGCAACTTCAAAGTAACCGTGGTTATAGAAGATGATCGAGCCTGATGCACTACTACAATTATGTCAATAGACATTACCACTATTAAATCGGTCGGAATTGCACGCGATGTAAAAAAACGTGTTAACATCGGTTCATGTAATATCCGATTTCTATTATGGTTATAAACATCGGTCGTTAAATTAACCGATGTGTAATCTTTCGTTCAAAAATTTTGAAAAAAAATGCGGAGGGACTAAGTTAGAAATTTTAGAAACGCGGGAGGACTAAACTTTCATTCCCTCCAACACTCAAACTTTTTTCACTTTTGAACCCTAATTACTAACTCTCACTCCATCCAAACTCTACTCTCTCTCTCTCTCCCTCTCTAGTTTCACAACTAGCTAGCTCACACAAATCGAGCCATGGCTCCTCCCAGTCTTCTCGGTCCTCCCAAGCTCCACAAACCCTTAGCTGTACAAAAAAATATACCTTTCATAAGTAACAAGGTGCAGGAAATATAATTTATCAAAATCAACCATTGGATGTTATCATGATAAGAAGAAAAGGTTATGGTCAAAATTTCAGCCATTTTGGTCGTTATTTGGATCTTGATCTACTAGGTCAACCATAAACCCTAAGTACCGCATAAAAACTAATAAGCTCATAACCGCTCATTTGGATATTCTTTTTTCGATCTGTCAGCTCTCACGCCCTCGTGGGTATGAGATATACCAACCAATGTAAAAATTTCGGGAAATTTATCTCATAATGGTTTAGCTCCCCTTAGGGAAGTATTAGTGTACCAAGGGTTGACCGCTTTGTTTGATGTCAAAATGACGGAGGATCAAGTTAATTTTTTATACAGTACCTACTAATACACTGTAAATAGATGAGTAATCTCAAATTTACCGATTTTTAGTTTCAATTTTTCGGATCTCACAAAACTTTGATATGCCTACAAATATGGTCTAACTGCTTATTTATTTGTATACAAAAATATACCTTCCATGAGCAACAAGGTGGAGGGAATAGAATTTATCAAAATCGACCGATGGATGTTGCCATGGTAGGAAGAAATAGCTGTGGTCAAAATTTCAGCTATTTTCGTCGTCGTTTGGGTCTTGATTTAATAGGTCAACCATAAACCCTAAGTACCGCATAAAACTAATATGCTCATAACCGCTCATTCAGATATTCTTTTTTCGATTTGTCAGCTCTCACGCTCTCGTAGGTATGAGATATACCAACCAATGTAAAAATTTTGGAAAGTTTATCTCATAATGGTCCAGCTCCCCTTAGGGAAGTATTAGTGTATACAGGGTTAACCACTTTGTTTGATGCCAAAATGACGACAGATCAAGTTACTTTTTTACACAATACCTACTAATACGCTATAAATAGATGGGTAATCTGGATCGCACAAAATCTTGATATGCCTACTAATATGGTCTAACTTGTTTATTAGTTGTATATATACCTTCTATAAGCAACAAGGTGGACGAAATAAATTTTATGAAAATCGACTGTTGGATGTTATCATGGTAAGAATAAATGGTTATTGTCAAAATTTCATCTGTTTTCATTGTTGTTTGTGTCTCGATTTACTAGGTCAACCATAAACCCTAAATACCACATAAAACTAATATGCTCATAACTGCTCATTCACAACTTTTTTTTTTTCCGATCTATCAGCTCTCACACTCTCGTGGGCATGAGCTATATCAACCAATATAAAATTTTTGGAAAGTTTATCTACTCGTGGTTCAACTGCCTTTAGGGAAGTATAAGCGTATAAAAGATTAACCGCTTTATTTGATACCAAAATGACGACAGATTGGTTTTTACACAGTACCTAAGAATAGACTATAAATAGATGGATATTGTCAAATTTATTGATTTCCAATTTCAATTTTTTAGATCGCACAAAATCATTTTTTTTAGGGGTGTGAAATTTGCACACCCAAATTTACAAACTACACACCATTTAATTTTTTTAATAATATTTCATCTCACATTCATTTACAGTTCCTAAAATACCCTAAATCAGATTTTCATTTTTTTTTCTTTTTGGGTCCTCTCTCCTCTCTCCAAAACCACGCCCTCACGCACTTCCTGCTTTTCCGACATCTCTTGGATCGGGTACTCATACAATATATAACAATAAGGAGTCCAGAAGCTCAATAATCTCGACCTCTGTTGATTTTGCTGCTCCTCCTCCGAAACGCCTTCGTTTCGAGCATTCTGCCCCCACCGCACCGGAAGCTTGTTCGGATTGGAGGCTGCTACAGCGACGGTGAGATCGACTGGGCTGTAGAGGCCTAGCTCGGTGTCGAAGACCGGCTTCTTGGCCGGGTCGGAGAGAATGGCCCATGCATGGGTGACGAGCTTGAAGGCGTGCTCGGCGAAGGCGTATTTGTTCTTGTCTGGTTAGAGGAGCAACGCCAGCCGTCAGAACGATCTCTTGATCAGATCGTGGTCGTCGGATCGGTGATCCATCTGGAGAATGGCGTACCATTCGTGGTGGTTGTTTACGCGCTTATCGGTGGCTAGGAGGACGTCGACGACGACTAAGATCTGATCGGACCCGTCCAATAGAGGCTCTGTTTCTTGCGCGAGAATGGCAAAGTCGCGCGAATTGCTCAGATAATTGAAACCTGTTTTGGACATGCACACAACACATACCACGTTTTGGAGGAATTGAAATTCAGGGCAAAGGATTGAATTTACAGAGCTATGACAGAAAGAAAGATAGAGACAAAGACTTGGGACCAAATCACAGACTAAAACAAGGAGTTCAGTGTTCTTCCAGTTCCTTTAAACTTTCGGGAAAGATCAAATCAAACTGAAACCAATTAAGTTGTAACAAGGAGCTCTGAATTGTGCTTAAAATAGCTAGCAATGAACGTAGCAATAATTTGATAGTTAAAGACAAAGAGAAACCAGGTGAGATTTCGCTTCCCCAGATCTCGTTTCCCTTACCTTAAAGAGGGATGGGATGAAGAAGCGAGAGAGAGAGAGGACCCAAAAAGGAAAAAAAAAAAAAAAAAAAAAAATCTGATTTAGGGTATTTTAGGAACTGTAAATGAATGTGAGATGAAATATTATTAAAAAAATGAAAGGGTGTGTGGTTTGTAAATTTGGGTGTGCAAATTTCACACCCGGCCCCTTTTTTTAATACACATTCAAAATATTAGTTCTTTTGGATTTTGCTTCTACACCTATCCATTCAGTCAACCCGAATGACTTCAATATCATCAACACTAAAACACAATTTTCTAATTAGTCACTAAATACTATGAGGTGGCTTTTCATGGCCATTTTCGTGGGTTCTATCTCTATTATGCAAATACTAAAACTCAAAGTACAAAATATTCACGATTAATTATTCTGAACACTAAACTTATAAACTAATTAAGTCAATACGATCAGGTGTAGAAAAATTAATTTAATGATTTTTCTTTTCAAATATTTTCTTTACAATTAATATTTTGGTAACTAATGTGGTGTATTTAGAATAATAAACAACAATTCCGAGGTAACAAATAGGGTTTATTAAAATCGAAGAAACAACACTATAATTTAGATAAGAGTTAAATACTATTTACTCTCTATATTTATAGGGTTTCATCGTTTCAATCCCTGACGTTCGAATTTCACCTAAAAACTCCTCAAACTCTCAATTTCCTCCCAATTAGTCCTTGCCGTCAAGCTCCGTCCAAATTGTCCGTTAAATTGCTGACGTGACATCTATTTCACGCCAAAATGTCTATTTTACCCTCACTGATTATTTTTTTTATAATTTTTTTTTTCATTTTTTCTTTTTATCCCTTCTTCTTCCACCATGTCTCCTCCTTTCCGTCTTCTTCTTCCAAAATCCCTAACCAAACCATCCTCAGATTCTTACCTTCCCCTCAACCAAATCAAATCCCTATCAATACCAACCTCAACCTAAACCAAATTGATCAAATCCAACAAAGTCCAAATCTTTACAACTCCTCAGATTCTTACCTTCACGAATCGGTCCAGCCCGATCCCGGTTCCGATATGTCTTTGCAGGGGAGGTCGGGGGACGAGGAGGTCGTGGTGGAAAGACTAGAGTCGCTGATCGGCCATTTGCCTAGAGTTTTCAGAGTAAGTGAAAAGCAGCGTATCGGATAAGGTGGAGATTGACTCAATCCACATGGCCACTGGTGCCTGAGCTGGTCGTCGAGAAAGCCTCCTCCTCGCCAATCTCGACTCGGAGAAATCTCCGCTCCGGTTGTCGTCGTTGTCGTCCTTAACGCCGTCTTTCGACGACGCTCTCCGGCCAAACATATAGTACAGAATCACAGCAGCTCCAGTCGCGGTGGCCATTGTCCCCGCCGCCATCAGATCGAAGCTTCGGGACTCGGAGCTCAGAAAAAACCAACATGAAATGGGTTTTCTTTAGTAGCTGACTGATTCGGAATTTCTTTATGAAATGGGTTTCCAGCTACTTTCAGATCTTCATTGTTTTTCTTGAAAGAGATGTAGGAGATATAAATGGCAAAAACTGTACATCTCCCCATGACCAACTGAAGCATGAGATTCAAGCTTCTCAAGTGTTGAAGATGGATTTGTGAGATGGGTCAGGATGTTTTTGGTTTTGGTGTTGAGCTTGAAGAGGTCGAATTAATCAAAGAGTAATGAGGTCGAATTAGAGAGAGAAGAGATCAGAGAGGAGAAAGAGAAAGCCAGCAGGGACATGGTGGAAGAAGAATGGGTAAAAAGAAAAAAGAAAAAAAAAAACAGAGAAAAAAAATTAAATTAAAAAAAAATCAGTGAGGGTAAAATAGACATTTTAGCTTGAAATGGATGCCACGTCAACAATTTAACGGATAATTTAGACGGAGATTGACGGCAGGGACTAATTGGGAGGAAATTGAGAGTCTGAGGAGTTTTTAGGTGAAATTCGAACGTCAGGGACTGAAACGATGAAACCCTATAAGTATAGGGAGTAAACAGTATTTAACTCTTTAGCATATCAAGTAAATGTAACTTGTAAAATAAATTTAGTATTTTTTTTTTCAGTTAACTTTTGAGGTAACTAATGAAATGTTTTAAAAAATGGGACATAAATTATAAATAAAATTACATAAATTCAAAAAGATTTTTTTTTCAATTAACTTTTGAGGTAACAAATGAAATTTATTAAAAAATAGGACAGAAAAGAAATAAATAAATAACATAAAAGTTTTGAACAAAAAAAAAAAAACGAAAAACATAAAAGTAAAATCCAAGCCCAAGAGGCCCATCTGCAATATTCAAGCCCAAGAGGCCGAGGCCCAACCACGCCGCCGCTCAACCACCATTTCCGCCGCCCCACTCTCGTCGTCGTTCCGCAAACACCATTTCCTCCGCCGGCGTCAAACCAGCGATCGGCCGTCCCTTTCCCCACCTCACATCAGGATTTGATGCAGTCGTCTCAGCACCGCCGACAACCATGCATCCTTTGAATCCGATCCCAGCCTAATCCAACTCCGAACCCAGCCACAGCCACGGTGCAGCCACCCCATGCAGCCAAGAAGGACGAACAATGTCCCCCCCCAAGTGGATAACCACCTCAGGTGGTTTCCAGAATTTTCCCTTTCACAGGGCAAAGTATGGTTTGCATCATATGTACACTTTTAACAGCTCATACTTCGGATACAAAAATCACCACTCGTTTATGTACCTTCAACATCAGCATCATCAATAGCCATGCTGCTTCCAACGCAATGCCTACTGACAGTTGGGACCTTCAAAGGTTTTCTTGCCTCTTTTATTATGGACTGAACTTCTTCAATGCTTTGGGATGGTGTGTTTACAGCATTATTCTCCCAAATTCCTCCTTCCTTCATTTCCACAGGTAAGTTCTTTGCAAACCAACGGTGGGTCTTAATTTCTGGAATTTTTATTCTCTGCAAAAAGATGAGGAGAGAGCACAATGAGAAATGTGTATCCGAAACCAGATATTTGCAATCACAAGCAGGGAAAACAAGATTGAAAGAGGCTCCTGATATGCATATCAAAATTTAAGTCTAATCTATCTAGCAGCTCAACACCAAAATGAAAGCCATGTTACCTTTTCCGGGTTTGCAACAAAAATCTTAGACAAAAGGTGTCTACATTCCACAGAAATTCACACACTGTCCGGGATTACATAGCGTACAGTAAGGATCCGCTGCCATAAGACATATAAGGTTTTAACTCTTAACTCAGGAAACAATGGAGAGGGTGGACAGGTGAAAAGCTTGTAATGCTACTCACCCGAATTGTTTTTCTAAAGTTCATAGGGTCCTTAGGATCTTCAAAGGGATATATGCTCCGACGAGCATGACATATAATGTGACTCCACAAGACCAAACATCTGCAATCTATAACGATTTAGAATTAGATACATAAGATCCTTGATGCCTGCAGTAGAAAATTCCAGTATTGATGAGAAGGCACATGAATTTGGACTTACCTGTCCATCATATTGTTTTTTAGATAGAACTTCAGGTGCAATATAAGCAGGTGTTCCCACAGTAGGCTTTGGCAGAGAACTCAGTAATGACTACAAAACAAAGTGAAGAAATATTAATTATAGTCTTACTACCCCAAATTCCTAATTGCAGATCCTCTACGATTTGTGGATTACCTTCGAGTATCCAAAATCACATATTTTCACACGAGGTGCTGCACTGTCATCTAAGAGTGTATTTTCAAGCTTAAGGTCTCTATGACATATTTGCTGCAGCAAAAATAAATGATTTCATTATTACAGTCAATACTACCAAAGATCACGAGAAAAAGAAACAGCAGCACACAACATACTAGCTGAAGAGCGGCAACTTTTACATACCATGGTATGACAGTAACTAACTCCGGATATCAATTGCTGGAAGAAAAACCTTGCCTGATGCAAATGATTGTAAACTTTTAGCTATATAATGATCGATTGTGAAGTGAAAATTACTTAAAGAAATGAAAAGGATCTTTTTTCCCAATTGAAAGTAGAGGTTGAAGATTATTTGGATGGATTTCATTTACATGGGACCTTTAGTGTACCCATATTTCAACTATATTTCCATGAAATAAAACTCACCCCCTCCAAAATTACATTACCTCATTCTCATTAAACCTAACAGCCTTGACTATTCTGTCATAGAGTTCTCCTCCAGCAGCATACTCCATCACAATGGCTAAATGAGTTGGTGTCAGCAAAACCTGCATGAAAGAGACCCCAATACTCTTAAACATAAACCCTGTAAAGCTATGGTTATAAGTCCATTATCCACTTCATATTAACAGAGCGGAGGACGTAAAGGTCATATTTTTACAGAGGTGTATTAATAAATGATTACTAGGTACCATTTTAAGCATAGTTTAAGCATGTTTTGAAAGTATTGTTCAGACCAAGAAAATAGATACTTGTGCAATGGTAAAAAGAATTGATAGAGAAGATGTCATCACTATCTGCCAATGCAAAAAAGTTCTGTATAAAGACATGCTATAAAAGTTGCAGAAAATTCATTCCCAATTTATTTTTTTTTTTCTGAGAAAATTAATCCAAAATTCATTATGATGCTTGGAAGGGAAGAACAGAACAAAATCTGTGGATAAATTCACCTAATTACTTACCTCTTTGAACTGAACAATATTGGGATGCTTCAAGGATCTGTGGTTCATGATTTCCCTCAGCACATTTTCATCTATCTACAACACCAAAGAAATAGGGGGAAAAAACACCCAATACCCAGAAAAAATCAGAAACAGTACAAGGAAAATAAGAGGTGAAGAAGATGAAGAATCAGACCTTAAGGCCTCTCTCAATGAACTTAACAGCTAAGAGTTCTTGGGTATTCTTGTCTCTGACCAGCCTTGCTACACCAAAATTCCCAGACCCAATATCTTTCACAACCTCATACTTCTCCATTGAGTTTCAAATTCCAAAGCAGAACAACAACAATCAACACAGACTTCAAACTCTAACTCCTCTTGATTATGAAACACAAACTTGCACGAATGTTCTAACCAACAAAAGGGTTCACAGGCTTTTACAGCTAACAAAGAATTTAGGGGACAAGTGGGAAAACCAAGCTGGGTGAGTGATTGGGTAGGTTTTTGGATCCGAGGCTCTGAGCCACACTGTAATTTGACTGCTGTAACATTACTATTAATAGGTTTAATTTAAAGTAATAATATAATGATCTGATTGTGCTAATAAGGGCTTCATAATATTAAAGGCACTGTCAGGACAGAAGAGAGTTGCTTTCTTCTTTTAATACTTGAAAGAGATTTGAGCCACAGAAACCTGGAGTCATCATTACTGACTCTGCTACGTGCGACAAACGCATGGTCTGATTGTGCCAGGTGAAACAGCTCGCAGCTAATGGTTAGAATTCGATAATGTGCCTCGTCGTACCATAAATATGGAAATCTTAATCCTTCTTAACTTCTTATAATCGTTAAGCTATGATCTCGACTGGTTGATGTTGAAGTGGGAAATGCTGATGGTGTGCCCCAAGAGTCCAAGACCAAGTAATCCTTGATAGCTCGCACATCTTATTCTTGGGCCCTTGTTTTTTAGCCCTCAATTCAAGCATTTGGCATCTTATGGATTAGCCATCATCGCCTTGAGGCCGCTTGAAGATAGAGGAGCCACTTCACTGTCCCATTTTACCTTCTCCAAAGACAATTTTCTTTACCTTTTTACTTTCTCATGCATATGCTAATAGTGTTACTTACATGCATACAGAACTTATAGTTGTGTTTCAATTTCCTTCACACTGTCGGATATGCACACCCGCCTGTTTCATATTTCTAGCTCCGCCGCTGTTTAATTTCAGTCAAAAGTATATTCTAAAGCTAAACACATAAACTTGCTGTCACGCCCCGAATTTTGAATAACACATTCAAAATCCGAAACATGAATTAAACAACTTAAACAAATAAACGTTCTGAATTCTTTTCTCAGAAACAACTCCACCACTTACACAAAATTTCCAAATCGGTAAACTTCGAGTTAATTATTACAATTCCCTCTTACAAAGTAAAATTGTAAAACTCTAAACGAGCATAACGAACCTCACAACATAAAATCAGAGTATCACAAGCAGCTACTCTACACAGCTCGATCACCTTCCTGATTCTCCTGTCCTGTAGGATTACCCGCTACACCGTTTGAATAGTGTACCGGGAATTGCAACAACACAAAACCCGGTAAGCTTTTTGCAAAGCTCGTATGAGTAAACAAGAAAGAACTGTTGATTTATTAAATTACAATTCAAGTAAAATTCAACAGTATTACGTCTGCAAAGAGACATCAAACCACTCATGGAAAACCACAAGGAATACATTTTCACAATCCTCAAATCACAATACACCACACTGGTCCTGCAAACACCCAACCCACATAACACCACTCTGGTCCATCCCAATAACACGTTAGAGCTCTAACTGCCTCGTTACCTCTGACACCTTGGCCTAGGGTCAAGCAACGGCAAAAATACTTCGGTTAACACTATAACCGTCGCGCTTTGGACATCCCCGTCCTCAGCACCATATACTTCGGTTAATAATAAACCGTCGCGCTTTGGACATCCCCGTCATCAGCACACAACTTCGGTTAATAATAAACCGTCGCACCTTGGACATCCCCGTCCTCAGCACACAAACACTCCGGTTATCCTTAACCGTCGAACTTCGGACACCTCATCCTCAGAACCTTACATTCTCTAACTCTATACATCCTCCAATGTAAATCATGAATATTAACAAGAACTCATCAATCATGTTCATCACATATAAATATGGTAAGTCACATGTCAATTCATAATAATTTAATCATCCCAATTTCCACACTCTTCAATGTCACACCATTCACATATAATCACGTAAATATATATATACGTAATTATCCGCTCAGGGATAATCACTAATACCAACTATAGTTCACATGCAATAAAACCGAGAAATTCATTTGTATCGTAAAAATCATTTTACTTACCCATGGACCGTAGTTGATCAAGTCCATATGATTTTAAAACAAATATTTATTCCATAAATATTTTCACGCAATTACGACAAAATAAGGTAATTAAATTTATTCGGTTCGTAATATGAACCACGTGAGGTTTACTCACCTCTAATTCCCGCTGCGTCTTCTAAAAGCCAAATATAAATAATACTGGTTGGCGACCACGAAAACGAGTTCCTTCATCTAGCCGTAGCTCGCAACATTGCCCTGTACACAATTATATTTCCGTAAACGGCAATCCGATAAAATAAATACGAACCTAAACGAAACCCGAAAATCCCTATCTCCATTACTTCTCAAATTCCACCCAAATCTTACATCTAATACCAATTCGTTATCTTAAAGGTTCCAAGTCAGAACCAAGAGATATCCGACGGTCGGATTCTCGTAAATCGATAATCGAAACCCTAATTCCCAGAAATTCATAATCAATTGAAAACTTCTCCAATTCCAACTAAATTGACATATTCAACCTCTACAAAAATTATAGGATTTAACTAGCTAAAAAAAAACATAATATAATCACTGCTCATACACCGCACTATTCATGCGACAAACACTGTTCATGTGGCGGCCAACACCTCCTCTGGCCACCAAATTTCATCCACAGCATCATCTCAACATTTCCAATCACTTTCTCAACTGTGACAAAGTCAGAAAATACCTTGAAGTAGCCGAACAATTAAGCACTCCGATGTACAGTGAAATTTTCCAATTATGCTTTCTTCCTCCATGCTTCGATCTGGGTTATGAGACTTGGCGAGCATGAAGAGCGGCTTAAGGCGCTTCTAATGGACCTGGGTTTATGACTGGAGGTGGCCGGAAATCGGCGTTGACTAATTTGCTACAGTAAAAATGTTGGCTTCGATCTCCACATTTCCGGCCAAATCGTTGTAAACAACTCCCACATGCGTGATAAGGAGGAAGAGACGAGTCTATCGATGCTCGCAGCTCGCCATTTGGTGGTCTAGAGGGGGTGAAAGAGGAGGTTGCAGAAGAGAGAAAGAGAGAGTTGCAGAAGAGAGAAACTGAGAGAGCACGGGGGAAGGAGAGAGAAAAGAAAGAAAAGTTACCTGGCTACAGTAACATTTCAAATTTATACCAATCTACCAAAAACAGTAACTTTCATATTTCGCTTATAACTTTCGCATACGAACTCCGATTTTTTACGTACCACATATGCACGCACTCGGTTTAATGTCATCTACAACTTTCATGAAGGAAGTTTTCCCAAATTCCCAATGTATAAAAAGTCACTTTTTGAGACCCCCTAAATAACGTTCGTTTTTCGAAAATTAATCGTTCGAACTAATTCCACAATTCCTCCGAGCCTCATACTCGCTCCCACTATCGTGAAATCATTTCTAAAAATCCACAGAATTTAATTTGGATTTTTCGGGGTATTACACTTGCTTACAAGTTTACCGCTCGAATGAGCAACTTTACAATTGAACTGCTTCACATTGAGTTCTCCTACTTGATGGCATCTCATATCAGTGTGCAAAATCAAATCCAAACCAATACACATCTTGAGTACTGTGTGACCATTCATTAAGTCACTGGAGTATTCTTTATATTCCACATTTTTTCACATTGTATCATGGCTTAGTGATAACTCATGTCCTATGAATTGTATGCTTTCATGCGACGTTAATGCGCAATGCTAGTGTTTTTTGTTGACTGATGCTGCCCACTAGACTTTCTGACTCATGAAAATATATGGCACTCCTTTGGAAGCCATCTACCCACCCTCTAGTCCAAGCTCCAATAGTGTCCCAATGCAGCTGACATTGGGGGTGCTAGACACCATGTCGATCTCCCTCCAAAAAGCATATGTTGATATTAGTCAAAATCTCACTTATGTGGGATGACTTAATTCTCAAGTTATCCCTAGGAGCATAATTTGATCATGAAGCACCAACTTGAGACTCAGGGATTGATATTGGTACCAATGGAGGGATCATAATTTGACTAGCCTTCCATTAGTCTACATGCAATTGTGGTACCAATAGAACATTATTTCCTAGCAAACAAACATGAGAAACTCCTTATCCATAAGCCGCTTGAAATACACCAATCTCATGCAGGATAGTTATCAACTTTCACAGAAGTCATGATCTGAATAAATTGGCACTTAGAGACCATATAACGACCCTAAATGCCCAAAAAGGTCCAACTCTTAGGCCAAGGCCGCCCAAATCACAAAGCGATAAGTGAGGATGGCAACACACCTCCTTGAAGACCCACCACAAAATAGGGCCAGACAGCCTAAATTTAAGCTCAAGGCCAAACACGAGCAAAGTGAGCAGAATGATTTAGCTTTATAAAATTAATACGCATGTCAATAATGGTTTAGCTTCACAATCAGTGTTCTTTTTCACTTTTCAATCTGAATAAGAATAACATTGGCCTTTCAAAAAAAAAAAAAGAATAACATTTGGTGTGTATTACTAAATTATACAATTAACCATGCATTTACATCTTTGTTCTTCATAGTACCAATTAAGCTTGTAAAAATTAGTTGCAAATCAGTATTTCTGCCCAAGGCACCCTAAAACGTATGGCCGATCCTGAACTCAGTATATGAAAACATTACCTGCGTCTGAATGGTATCTATAGCACAATTTAGAGGATGCGATCAATAAACCATTCACTCAACCTTATCTGCTGATGGTTTTAGATTTGAATAGCAAGAAATTGTTTCATCAAAGGAAAAGATAAAACTTGACTTTTACAATAACAAAACCTTATCAATACAGCAAAACAAAATGGCCGGTGAGAGCTAGCAAGCCATGCATAAGACCAATTTCACAGGGATAAGTATGGTTTGTGTCATATGTACACTCTAACTGCTCACATTTGAGCATACAAAATCACCACTTGTTTAATTCAGCATCATCAATAGCCATGCTGCTTCCAATGAGATGCCTACTGACAGTTGGGACCTTTAAAGGTTTTCTTGCCTCTTGTATTATAGACTGGACTTCTTCAATGCTTTGGGATGGATGGTTTACATCATTGCTTTCCCAACTTCCTCCTTCACACATTTCCATAGGTAAATTCTTCAAGAACCAACACTGGTTCTTAATTTCTGAAACTGTAATTCTCTGCAAAGCGATGAGCAGAGATCGCAATGAGAAAGCTAAGCAAGCAAGTTTCACCACCAAACGTCAAACATGTGTTTAATTTATCAAGCAGCTCAAGTAAATGCTCAGCACCAAGATGAAAGCTTTGTTACCTTTTCTGGGTTTGCCACAAATATCTTAGCGAGCAAGTCTCTACATTCCACTGAAACTCGTACATTATCAGGGCTTGAGTAGCATACAGTAAGGGTCCGCTGTCAAAAGACATATATGACATGTTCACTCTAACTCGGGAGAGAGAGGAGAGGGTGGAGGATTTTAAAGGTTGTAAATTTTGCCACTCACCAGAATTGTTTTTCTAAGGTTCGTGGGGTCCTTAGGATCTTCAAAGGGATATGCTCCAACAATCATGACATATAGGGAGACTCCACAAGACCAAACATCTGCAATCTATACTGTCTTAAGATTAGAAAAGATGCTTAACGCCCACAGTTGCAGATTATAGTGCTGATGAAATATAATGAGAAGGCACAGTAACAATTTGGACTAACCTCTCCATCATATTGTTTTTCAGATAGGACCTCAGGTGCAATATAAGCCGGAGTTCCCGCAGTAGATTTTTGCCGAGAATGTAGTGACTTCACAAAGAAAGTAAAATATTATTCAATGTCTCATTTACCAATCACTAAATGCATTTAAAAAAAATACCTTTGAGGATCCAAAATCGCATATTTTCACCCGAGGTGCTGTGCTGTCATCTAAGAGTGCATTTTCAAGCTTAAGATCTCTATGACATACTTTCTGCGGTAAATAAATTATTCCTTACTACAAATAATACTATCAAAGATAATAGGAGAACAAAATAGTGGTACACCACTTCATCTGAACTTTGACAAATTTTACATACCATTTTATGGCAGTAACCAACTCCTGATATCAATTGCTGGAAGAAAAACCTCGCCTGATTCAAATGATTGTAATTAGTTATGTTATGACTTAGTGCATACTTCAACTGAAAGTAAATGTGACAATACAAAAAAATTGAAGTATTTCATTTTCTGATAACCTTAAAAGATCTCATATCCCAACTCAACCCTCTCCTCCAAAATTACTTTACCTCATTCTCACTAAATCTACCGGCTTTGTATATTCTCTCATAGAGTTCTCCTCCAGCAGCATACTCCATCACAATGGCTAGATGAGTTGGTGTCAGTAGGACCTGCATGAAAGAGACTCAAATAATTCTAAACATAATATATAAAATTATAACTATGTCCACTTCATAAGAGATAGTAGAGGAAGCAAAATAACATTTTGAAAAAATATTTAAAAAAAAATTAACATATCGAAAAATATTAATACCTTTAAGCTTTGGCATAATGGCCACAAAGCTTTGGTCCTAGCTACAAATTGAAAACTGGCCAATGGCCATGCTACCATTGCAACGGTTAAGCTTTGCTGGCCTTACATGCACTTAATTGACAAAGCTAGCTATAGTTAAGCTTATGCCTGGTGGCAATTCTTATGAAAAAAAAAATACTTCACTGTGGCAGAAGGAAGCTAGTATCTACAACCATGCTGGGGTTCCACAACTGGTGAATAATAGAAATTAAACATTATTCAAACAATTTAATTTTTATGATATAACATTTTTAGCAGACTTTTTAACTTGACTCCTCAGTTATTTTGGAAAGCATGTTTAACTTTTTATATTTTTTTTTTTTTGAATAAAATAAAACTTAAATTGATTCTCAACAATGGTTACAATCATTTATAGGGGCATCCTGAACATTCAATGAAGCATAAATTGACCTACTAAGGTTATATTGAAAATCTAAGGCAGAACAGACCATATTTCGTTGGAATGGTTGTTCGATTACAAAGTTGAAGCTCACTTTTTGGAAATAAGAAAACAAAGCAACTACAAAATGATGTAGATTATCCTCATCCATTAAAAACCGGCTATGCTGCTCGCCAATGCTCGCAATTGAGGTGCTTACAGTATAGTAGCCCAAGAAAGACTCCTTGAAGTCATTGAGAATTTTCTCCATCAATCTGCATGGAAAGAAAAGTAAACTAAAAACTAATGGAAAACTTGGCTTATCTGCGAAAACAATCGAGCGCAGGATAACAACATTCTCCTTATTTAAAATACTGGACTTTAGGTGAGGCCTCCAGAAGTCTAGGAAGCCCATACCCTCATCCAGTCCACCCGGGTCCCAAACCCAATAGCTTGAGAAAAAAGAATGGGCCCATGACTGCACCCAAGAGTCCACACCCATTACCGTGGGCCTCTCAACCTCTATGGGCACCCAAAGCCCAGCACTTGTTGCGTCGCCTCTCCACCTCACAGCCATCCTTCACAGCCAAGTCCGGGCAGCGACTACACCACCGCGCACTACCGCAGCCAGCATCCCGCCGCCAACCTCCAAGGTCGAGGAAAACCAGAATATCCCGGTCAGCATCATCAATGTCAGATCTAAGATCTACAGAGAAGCATCGAAACCACCACATAGTGCCCGGATCCCAAAGCTGTATCGAAGTCCAAGAGCAGATTCGCCGGCCTAAGCATCGATCACCAATCGCTTGGTCCAGGAGAGCAAAAGCAAATCCATCTGATCGGATTTGGGATTGAGGGGTTGAGGGCAGGGTGCTGCACCTTGTCGAGGTCACGGTGGACTACACTGGAAATAAGCGCTTGAGCGCTCGGTGTTGAGAAAGCCTCAAGGGCTTCTATGGCTGTGAAGCGCCGTTGTCGGCGCTAGGTATGCGAGAAGGGGTCTCACGCATCCTCTTATCGATTAAACTTTACTTTTTATAAATTTAAGAGCAACTCCAACAGTTTCTTTATAATTTTTGTATTATAAGGAAGTCAAAGTCAAAGCTTTCCATAATTTTTCTTCTCCAACTCCAACAAATTCTATATTTTATAGCAATCTCTAAAATCTTCATAATTCTTCCTTAAAATTTTAGAGATTGTTGTAAATTTAGGGAATTTTGATTTCTCTTTCCTCACTATCTCTAAAATGGGGATAGTTATAGGGAGTTTGTTGGAGCAAAAGAGACTCATTTTTTCCTAAAATAGAGAAAAATCAAAATATGGGGAAGCTGTTGGATTTGCTCTAAGTAATTGCACCAAGCTCTTAAGTGGCTTTCTACTTTAACTTGTAGCTATGTTGCTCCCAAAATATAGAGAGCGAGATGAGACTCTCTATTATTTTTGTTAATTTAAAACATTCCTTTAAAAAAATTTCTATTTAAATTATATATATATTTAAACTATTTTTTTTTCATTAAAAAAAATGTAAATTCAAAACTAGTTAAAACAGAGAGAACTAATACGGAAGCTAGGTATTTTAAAAGTGGCTAGCCAAAGTAGCTGTTTAGCTATTTTGGCTAAAGTTTGACTGAAAAATAGCTAGCATTGCTAACGATACTCTTAAACAAGTTATCAACGACCACTCGTCCATAAATCTGACTCAATACTTTCTACTCACAAAATAAAGACTTATGTCATTAGACCAAATATTCATAACAAGAAATTTACCACTACTTATTATAACTTCATTAAAATAATTTTTTTTCATTTTCTTTCTGTTTACTCTGATGGACCATTCTAATCGGAATCGCATCCTGCCGGCGATCCTTGGGGCTTTGATCTGGCTCTGGTAGTTTTGGCTCCATATTATAGAGTTGGGAGAATCAGTGGGGTGTTGTTGTCTTCGCTAGCATTTTGGATCAAGGTCAGAGGAATACCTCCGGCTTTTCACACTGATCGTTGCCTTCGTCGGGTTGGCAGTGCTTTAGGGCGCTATATCCAGAAAGATTTAGTGGAGTTTGAGGCAGCCGGATTTGAATATGGGTTGAGATCGATCAGATGCAGCCGATGGTCTTTCGGTGGTGTTTCACGGTGGAGGATGGCCTGGACACTGATCTCGAGTTCTTTTTCGGTAACCCATGTCGGGCTGCCATGCATAGGACCGTCGTTTGTAGAGCCCTTAAGAGCGGAAACCTCAACTGCATGGCGCAGTCTAGAGCGCGCCTTGGCCAGGGTTGAACGCAATATTTCTGCTGGGTCGGCCTTAGTCTTTGGAGCCCAAGCACCCACTGGAGAGGCCACGGAGACTGGCCAGATTTGCATCATAATCGGTGCCTAAACCTAGGGCACGTCAGGCAGGGGCGGAGCCAATTCAGACCGAGTGGGGGCAGTGGCCCCCAGTGAAATCATATATTTTGTTCATTAATCATCTTTTTGCCCCCATGCTTCACTGATCATGTTAATACATATTAATAATAACTTGGGTACTCCACTACTTCTCCAAGTGGCAATATAAATATTCCATTATTCCTCTACCTCAGCAAAACGATTCATTTCCTTCTCTCTTCTTCTGCTCTCTTCTTCAGTTCTTCTTCTTCTTCCTCAGCCGGTCAACCCCAACTCTGCTTCTCCTCCAAAAACTAGAGATCGATCATCTCCCCATCATCATCTTTACTCTCTCTGTGGTTTTTTTTTTTTTTTTTTATCAATCTTTCTCAACTCTTGTTCTCCTCTCTATCTCATTCTTCTTCAGTTTTTTTTTTCTCTCCCTTTTTCTTCAGATTCTTCTTCATCTTCTTCCTCTTCCCTCGGTTCGACACTCCCTCAATTCCTCAGTGCACAGCGCCTTCTTCCCCTAACGGGTCTTGATCTCCCCCACATCAGCCACGCTTCTAACGACACCGACCAAGTGGAGAAAATTGATTTATTTCATTAGGGTTCGGGTTCGGGTTTGGCTTTAGGCCGGTTTCGGTAGTCTGCATGTTCAAAAGCGGCCTGAAGCTCTGCTGAGTAGAGGAGAGGCAGAAAGAAAGAAATTTTTTTGCTCCCATTTATATACACTCCTGCCTCTGCCACTGACGTCAGGCTCTTCATATCAGGACGGTGCAGACCGGGGTTATTGTAGCTGGTAGCGAGCAGGAGGTGGAAGCTGTTACTGATGGTGAGCAAGTGAACAGGGCCAAGGAGATGCTGGATAGTGGTGGTAGCAGTGGTGATGGCACAAGTGAGCAAGTTGGGGTTGTTGAGGCAGCCAACAAGGCTGCGCAAGTTAGTGGTGAGGAACAGGGCAGTGGCTCCAAGGTTGTGTAGATCGCAGGAAACGGTCTGATATGGTTGGTGTGTCGCCCAAGAAGCCTAGGCTTAGTCTTGCTGTGGGCAGGACTAACCTTAAAGTTGTGTCTATGGGTCTGTCAATTGTGCAGACTCTACAAGATGCTCTGAAGAAATAGGGGAAGCCAAGAGGTGCAAAGAACAAGTCCAAGGAAATAGGGGAAGCCAAGAGGTGCAAAGAACAAGTCCAAGGTAGTCAAGGCTGTCAAGACGTCACCAATGAAGTGGGTCAAGACTCCAAATAAAGTGAAGAAAATGGTAAATGGCTTACCGGAGTTTACTACTCCATCTGAGGTGGGCAGCTTCACCCCCTAGAAGGGAAGGAGGTTGTCATTGCGTAATTTTTGTTCTAGTTAGAATAATGTCTATGCTAGTAGAAGCCTTTGTAGAAGTATCTGGATTTATCGTATCACAATAGCATGCTCGGCGTTTAGAGTCAGGTAGAATAAATTGCCTACGGGGCAAGTCGATTTTGTTAGCATAGACTATTCTGAACTACCATTGTCTAAATATATTAGTCTTCTTTGTACAATTATTTGGCTGTGAACCAAGGATTTTTATCTCAAAAATAGTTATCTAATTCAATTTTGTTGTTCCCCTTGATTCTATACTTGTTGTGGATCGTCTTTGCGTGCTACCCATATATTTGGTGGTTTGGGTTCAAGAGAATTGCTTGTCTCGGATCCGATTTGAAAGAACCACGGTCCCGCTTACAGAGCCAATAGCGTCCAATATTGAGCTGTGACCTTTTTAGTAGTGATGACTTAGATCGAAAGTATTGATCAGACCCAAGAAACACAAATAGAAACCTATGCAATGGTTATACAAAATTGATAGAGAACATGGCGTCAGTATAAGTAATATGTTAAAGCCAAAAACAAAAAAATGTGTAACAAAGGCAAATTCATACTTTTTTTTTCTCCTTCTTTTTTGTTTTTTGAAAAGAAAAAATCATAATAAGTCACTGTCGTGATTGGAGGGGATGAACATATAGAGATATATTCACATAATTCATTACTAATTGCTAACCTCTTTGAATTGAACAACATTGGGATGCTTCAAGGATCTGTGGTTCATGATTTCCCCTTGTACATTTTCATTGATCTGCAACACCACAGAAATGGGAATAACCTGAAAAATTCAAAACAGAAAAAGAAAAAGAAAAAGAAAAAAGAAAAAAGAATTAAGATCGAGATGAAGAAGATGAAGATCGAAGAAGCAGACCTTGTTGCTTCTCTGGATGAACTTAACAGCAAAGTGCTCTCCGGTACATTTATCTCTTACCAACCTTGCTACCCCAGAAGTCCCGGACCCAATATCTTTCACAATCTCATACTTCTCCATAGATCTCTAAATTCCAAAGCACAACGTACAACAACTCACTGATCAACTCTATTCCTCAGGATCCTCCCAACTGTTTTTTTTTTAGGTTGAGAATCACGAAACACCAACTTGCATGAATGGTCTAACCCTTTGAGAGGTTTATGAAATTAGGACAAGTGGAAGAAGGTCTGTGGGCAGGTTTTGGATCTGAGACACAGGGCCACACTGTAATTTGACTGCAGAGTAAATGTGCAGAAAGCCAGAAACTCATCTTAATATGTACTCGAAACGATTAATAAGAGCCACAGAAAATTGAAATATTGAGTAGCTCTGATGCATGCGACAAATATTATGGAGGTAATGCATCTCTTATTATTCCAGCATGCCCCGCTTTTAGCCCCCTCGTACCCACCAAAAATAGAAGGAAAATATCTAAGCTCGCTCGATGCTATGAGTACGTAGTAGTACCAAAAATAGAAAAGGAATAGAAAAGAAATATTCCCAGAAATATATCCTACCTCGTTTAATATTATAATTAGGACCAAAAATAGAAAATATCCTAGCTGGTTTGATGCTATTATTAGCATTGAGTCGACTGCTGGTTGAGAGAGTTGGTGATATTAATGATGGTGATGATGATCGAAGTCGGAAATGCTAGTGGATGCTGTGGGGGCCATGATCCTACAGCTTTAATATTAACGATTTTACAGGGCTGCCATTTCGTATTGGATGCTGGCTTTTTCTTTATTATGTTTGAATTCGATACTTGAAGCTGGGTGATTATTTTCATGTCGGACACTCGGACGGGATTCGTTTTAGTCCAACTCTAGGTTTAAAAGAAAAGTAAAGATATTTTTTCATTTCTTCGAATTGGTTTACATATATCTCATATCTGTTTGCAATTGTTGGCTTGTTGCACGCAACCCACTTAATTAGTATTAGTGAGTATCTACTTTTATCCTAGCTGAAATCGTTGGTTGTGTGTAGTGTGTTCTTATATTCCTTCTACATATTCTTGATCTTAATTCAAGTTCTATTTATTTCATCAAAAAACAAAAAACAAAAAAAATAAATAAATAAAAAACTGGTCCTTGACTTTCAGAAGCCAACTCCTTACTACAACATATTAAATTATTTTACTTTCAACCCAACAATATATTAAATTATTTTACTTTTTAGCTACTTTAATTTTTAAGAAAGAAAAAAAAAGACAAAGATGAGATTTGGACCTAGTGCTTCTAAATCCAAGACCATTGAATTAAAGGATTTCTCTATAATGAGTTCAAACACTATTTATATATAGAGTAAAATGGGTTTGGTATAGTGACGGATCATTTTGTCCCTCCATTCTTTGAAATTTCACTAAAGTAAAGTGAGGTTTAGTACTATTCATTTAATAGTGACGAGACCATTTGCCCCTGTATTCTTTAGAATTTTATCTAATTACTTCTGACAGGTGTCCGTCTTCTGTGTTACTAAAATGTTTCAGGTTGTTTTCTCTTTTTTGCTCCACCGAACGACAGTGGGAGTTGAGCGATTCCATCAGTTTTTTTTCTTTTTTTTTGCTCCGCTACACTCCGTTTATTTTCCACTTTTCCTTCACTTGCGCTGAGTGATAGAGAGGGACAAAGACAGGGACGATTGTTCTTCTTCTTTGCGCTACTTGGCCAGAAAGAGAGGGATGAAAAACTGAAGAACTTTCCATCTAAGGAAGAAGATCATGAATCTAGGTATTTGATTTTCGATTCCTTTTTTTTCTTTATATAAGTTTCTTCTGGTTTCTCATGCGTTGGTTTTTTGTTTTTATTGTAATACTTTCATATTAAAATGCACGAACAAGATGAATTCTTTGGAATTGTTTAGAATATGAAAGTGAAAAATCATGCGTTTATAATCTATATATGTTTGTTTTGAAAGAAACCTGCAATCTTTCACTGAATACTACAATATAACACTCCTAATATCATGCCCTTATTGTTATTAACTTATGAAAATTATGTGAAGATACAGACAACTTCTTATGTCCATTATAGTTTATGAACCTATAACTTAACCGTTACTAATTTTCACATTCTTTTATTCCTTTATTGATCCAACTTCAGAGTAACCGTGGTTATAGAAGATGAGCCTGATGAAAGCATCGCCATCATTATGAGAAAACCAGCTTATGAAATATGTAAATTTACAATGATAATATAAAGCTTAGCAAGCAAATAAACCCGCGACATCATACGAGAGAAATTAGCTAGTTGTAATCTAAACTCTCACTCTGAGAGCCCCTCACGAAACCTAGGGTTAGGTTCCCACCATTCGTACGGCGGCAGCGAGCCTTGGTTCGTCTTCGTTAAGAACAACGGCGACCACATCACCTAATAGTGCTGATTTGCAATGTTGGCCCAGTTTCATTAGGTCGATTTCTTCACTGTTCTTCAGTAGTGGAGAATTTTGGGTGGATAGGAGTTGATCTACGATTTCCATTATGATGGGTCTGCCAGCATTAGTCAGCAACTTTCAGTAGCGGACCTATGTTGGGATCTGCAGACCGTCTATTTTTTTTTCAATATCTTCCTTATTTAGTTATTTTATTCATAGATTCTTAATATATACCATATTTATCTCACATATATTAATATATTAACCAATAACAACTCAGAATAATCAACACTTTGGATGACTTTAGATTAAACTTGAATTGCGTTTTCTTTTGGAAACTATTAAACCCATATGAAATATTTAAGCTTTTTTCCTACTAAAAATTTGTTTCAAACATAAACTTATACTAAACTACTAGTTACTTCTTTGCTAATTAGTTTTTATGGTTATTTTGAATAGAGTTAAATTCACAATCAATTCCTCAATTTTGGTGCCAATGCCAATTAGATACCCAAACTCAAAAAACTATCAATGTGATACGTGGAGTCTTATACTGCTATCAACAACATAATTCCATCAAATTTCCTTAACGGATCTGTTAAAAAGTTGACGTGGCAAGCATGTGAAGACTAAAAAAAAAGAAAGAAAGGCAAACATGTATTTTTACCCATAGTACAGTAGGGGAACAATCAAAAACTCCATTTCCCTCCATTCTCAAAACCATGGATTCAAATTTCGGTTTCGGTTTCGATTTCGATATTTCAAATTTAAGGAAATAAAGAAATCACATTAATTGCATTTATAAAATGATATTTTGAATGAAACTTTTACATAGACTAAACTAATCTATAATGAACCTATTTACAATGTAACATCTCTAAAATTATCCATGTATAATAGAATTGTGATATTCAATATGGGCGAGTATTAAACTAGTACTATAGTAGGTTGTTAAACTAGTGTTTTTATCTATGTGTAATTATAAATGTGTTGTATAATGATAATGTGAATGTGATTTACTTTTTTTTTTTTTTATGGTTGGAACCCAGTGGGAGGCTTGGCCATCACCCATTTTTCACTAATAATTTGAAAAATTACAATGCGCCCAGGTGGGGGGGGGGGGGGGTAATACGAAAACCTTGTGAATGAAAATGAACAAGTACACCAACATGAACATAAAAGCTACTACAATGTGGTTCGATCTACCTGGTTGAACTGCTTCCATGTAGTATCATACAATACTGCTCCGAAGTACATGCATGAATTTTGAAAATGATTTGGGTACTTCATCATATGGATATTGTATGTGTGTGTTGATCTCTTCCCACATGCAATCCATATATCGAATATTGTGGAATAACCCAATATGGTGTTTCATTGAATGAAGCATACGACATTTGAGACGAAGCAAAAAGGGAATCATGTTATGGTTGGAGCATTCAACTTTGTAGTAGATAAAAGCAAAAAAAAAAAAAAATAAAATTTCAGATTTTCTCTATGAAAGTATGAAGTAAAAAATTCATTGTCGGTGACATAAAAATTTCACAGAAATTTCAGACAAAATTTCGGTGTGAATTTTTAAATATATTTTATGTGTGTAGATATTTTGAAAATTAAGAATTTTGCGGAAATGTACGGAAAATTTTAGAAAATTTCGGGAAACTCCTGACGGAAATGATATAGCATATAAATTTTGTTTCGGTACTTCAAATTACCGAAATTTCAGCAGTTTCGTGGAAATTTGAAACCTTGCTCAAAACTCTTCTTCAAAAAACCATATCCAAAAAATACATAAAAATGTCCATAAACAGATCCTCCTCTGCCGACGTCTTTATGAACCCAATTCTGGGCAAAAGGTGAAAGAATCCACTCCTTTTCAAACCCACAAGCTTCACAGCCCCATCAACCCCATCAAAAACCCGAATCAGAGCCTGAATGTCCACAAACACAGTGTTGCAAATCTAAACCAGTTTCTCAACTGTCTCCATCGTAATCTCATTGTCGACACCTGTTTGGCTCCAAAACCAGTTGGCTTGCAAACTGTCTATTTTGAGCGAGTGATTGCGCAGGCGTGCCAGCACCGCGGGGTGCAGTCGTTGGGGTAGTCCCTTGACCTGACTTCTTCTTCAAGCGCTGTGGACGAGGAGAGCACCAACCTCGTCACAGGGTTCTTCTCTAGCCTTTCGGAAAAGGACTTTTGCCTTACGGATAAGGACTTTGGTTGTGGTCTCTTGCGTTCACCGAATCGATACTTAGTGTTGTAGACTAAGCAGAGCAATCACTGGGAAGTTGGGAGAAAGCACGGGTTGCGCTAAAGCGTGACTTTAGCTTCGCTGGGTTGCGAGGGCGTTACCCTTGCTTCGCTGGCAGTAACGGTGGCGGTTGCGCTCGCAGTCGGCTCGCTGGGAGACTGGGACTGGAAGTACGGTCGCCGGGTTGGTCTGGTGATGCTGACAGTCGGCTCTTGGAGAGACTAGGACTGGCGCACGGTCACCGGGTTTCAACAAGGTTGAAGGTTTGCTCCGGGGAGGCTTTGTAATCGCTAGGATTGATTGATATGAGAGAGGTCCTTAATTCGTCCTTGAAACCCGGTATATATACCTAGGGTTTCTGACTGCTCCTTGTTGTAGAAGGATTATTGATTGAAGTTTCCTAATCGATCTCTGCTACTTACCTCCAATAAGGTTTCGTTTTCCTCATGGATTCCAGAATGGGCGAAGCTGTAACCCAAACCATAGTAGGCCTATTTTTGGGCCGCAGGTATCGGCCCGCTGTGCTAGATCCACTAAAGAATATTGCCAAAATTACTTTTAGGCTCAAACATTGCCCCCCAGGCCTCGAAATCAGGCCCATGAAAGTGTAACTGATTGAAGGGGACTAAAACGACGCGTTCAATACTTGAAACGATATCATTAATGAGGGTTGCGTCCTTTCGCTAGCGAAAACGCCTTTCTGTCGCATCGTTTCCCTCACAAAATCTCTTATTTAAATCCGCAGCCACTTCAGACCTGTCACATCAGAAACTCTTTTAGTCTCCTAAACCCAGAAACCCTCTTTTGCACACATCCTTCTCACAGAAACCCAGAAATGGCTCCCCCGAAAAAGATGGTTATCGACCAAGAAGAAGAGCTGAATGAACAGGCTGCACGCTCTTGGGGAACTGGGATTGGTGCCAGCCTGATTCTCCAGACCACCATCCAAAGACCTCTGCTCCTCCGACTTTCGAACCACCATGCCGGACTGGGCCCAACGCCGCGAGATGCTTTCCCGGCCGACGCCGTCGCCTCTTATGGTCTACCTGTTCGTCGCCCCATCCCCGTCCTCCGAAGGACTCCTGGGGATTTTACCAGTTGGAGTGCCCCTAACCACCGATCAAAAATAGGGCATTGGCCATCCTCCATCAGTGCGGAAGAGCTTTCTTGGTACCGGGAAGCACGCGCTCGAGATCTAGCCCGCTGGAACGCAGCAGGTATCACCCATACTATCGATCTTTGTTTTCGTCTTCCGCGCGGTGGCAATCGTTCGCCACTCGCTGCCTTTCTTTGTTTCTGGAACACTGCTACCAACACCTTTGATTTTCGATTTGGCCAAATGAGTGTCACTTTATTGGACATTCTCACCATTACTGGCCTACCCATTGATGGTGAACCCTATCTGCATGGCCAATTCGACTCTGATACTTTCACCTCCACCATGGCTCAACATGGTCGCGGCGCCCATAGCAGCTCCTATTCGCGGTGGCTGGCCTATTACCGCCAGGAGCACAATGCGACTGGCGGGATTGCATTCTTGGAGTACTGGCTCTGTAAATTTATTTTCTGCACTTCCTCCTGTAAGCCCACTGGTGCCTGGACTTCTCTGGCGACGACCATTTACAACGGCCACCGTGTGGGACTAGGACAACCAGTATTAGGTGCCCTCTACCGTACTTTGTATCAAGCCACAATGCATCCCTTTGAGACTAGCATTTCTGGCCCCTTTTGGATCCTTGACTTCTGGATTCAAATTTACTTTCCATACTTTCGTCGCGACGACATCCCATTACTTCCGCCTACTGACCAACTCTTGGGTCGATGGCTCAGTCGCGGCGAAAGGTACACATCCCCTCCTTATTTTGAGTGCTTCACATACTTGTACTTTCTGCACGAGATGTCGTACTGCGACTTAGTGCTGAGTAGAAGATTCCCAGCTCCGCTTGAAAATGGATTCCTCCCTGGCGCCTCTCGCTACAGTGATCGCGCGCGCTTGGCTTTTCGCCGCGCGATCTCCTGTTCTGACATCAGGATTGCCGCTGACGAACTCAGTTATGAGCTCTACGCTCCCAACCATTTCGCTCGTCAACTTGGTCTTGTCCAATTAGTGCCATTCCCTCTGTATGATGCTTGGAACTACAACACTTCTTGGCGTAGAATTGGGCCCCTTTCTGGGCCTCCGCCAGCACAAAGCACGCTCGCGCTGGTTGATCTTCCTGAATGGGCCAAAGAGATTGACTCTGTGGACGCGACTGAGGAAGGATATGATGCATGGTGGGCAGAAGTCTCTGTTAACTGCTGGCGGCAACAGCACGATGAGGTATTCGCTGCCATCTTCGGGGAACTGCGATATCCCTACGCCGCCGACGTTGATCAACTTGCTCGCATCCCTGAAGACGCTGCACAAGCTCCTCCTCCTGCTGCTCAACCGGCTCCGCGATCCGCGCGAGCCCCACGTCAGGCCCAAGCTGGTATCGTAATCCGCGAACCCCTTCAAGAGGTAACTGATCTTGACTCATGTTTTGTCCCTTTTGTTCTTTTATCCCTCCCCTTTTAAATTCAAACTTTGCTTTTCCAGGGGAACGCGCCATTTTCTGGCAGTCGCGCAGCCAACGCTTCCCAAGCCGCTGGCCAGTCTGGGAAGCAAAAGGCAGTAATGATAGAGCCTGAGGACAAAGAATCCTCCTCTGATGACGATGACATGCAAACGGTAAGAGCCCTCTGTTTGTACAAATCATGCTTTCTTTACGAGTCGTACCTAATCCCCTGCCTCTAACAGATCGCTGCTCTCTCGGCTCGGAAGCGCGGTCGTTCTGATCCTCGAACTGACCTGTAGGCAGAAGATGAACCAATCGCTGACCGACTGGTGAGACACAAGCACACTAAGCACTTGTTAGAAATTTCTTTTCATTCTGTGTGACTCTGTAACAATCCTCATTTGCAGGTTCGCCACAGGTCCTCGAGACATGCTGAAGAAGGATCTTCAACTGTTGGTGAAGGCACATCTGCTTCCCAAGCTCCAGCGCCAACTGTTGTGAACCACTCTCCACCTCCTGCGGGCGCTGTAGATAATGCACAATTGGCCTCGATACCAGTGCAGGTCATAGATGACAGCTCGCCGGAGGCTGAAAATAGAGTACTGCTATTGGATGCACCTCGCGAGGAACCAAGCGACGTTCCTGTCCTGGAACAGATATCGCCTGACTCAATTCCTGTTCCCAGCGAAGCTAGCCCAGAGACAATGCTAGCGATCATTGTGTATGAGCCCCTAATCGAAGAGGTATTCCCCCTAACCAACTATTTCATCATTATTTCCTGGTTCAAGTATTCTGATAATGTCTTCTTCCAGGTTCCAAACGTCGTTGGAACTGGGGACGATGTAATCGGAGCAGTAGAAGCAGAAGCTGCTGAGCCTGTTCCTAACGTGGTTGATCAGGAACTTCCTCCCCCTGCCCCCCAAGTCGCTGAAGCTGAAGAATTGGAAAACCCTCCTGAACCAACGCCGGAGGTACCTGAACCAGTGCCAGAAGTACCTATCGCTGAACCTCCTGAGGCCCCTGTCGCTGAGCCTCCCACTCCCTCTACTTTGGAAAGGTTAGCTCGTGTACTTGAAGTGACCCCCCCTGGGGTCGTAGATGAAGTCAGAGAAAGCCTTCGCCGCTTCCTGGGCCCTGATATCTTGATTCCTGGTGCGCCTGTGAGGGTCTTAGAATACTTGAGGGTGCTTCTCCGCGAGGGAGCCATCACTGAGGAACAATTCCAGGAAATCGATCAACTGTTGCAGGATCTTCCTCAAGGGCTCAACGAGCGGGCAGTCGCGAATGCGCAAGCCAGGCAGACCGAAATGCATTATCAGAACCTTACTCAGCAAACGGAGACCGCGCGCGACTTCTTGGGTGACCAAGCTAACCTCATCAGGGAACTGACGCTCGAGAGGAACCACTTGAGGTCCCAAATTCAGGCCTTTCAAGCCCGGTTAACCGATGTTACTGCTATGCTCGTTCATGCAGAACCTCAGTTGGAACAACCCCTCGCTGCTCTCGAGACGCTATCCCAGGAACTGGCTCAGGCACGCGTGGCAGCCCAACAAGCCGCACAAGCTGCTGCGGATGCCAGTTTTCGTTTGGACGAACTCTTCCTTCGCCTGACCCATGCAGGCCGAAGACTTTTGGGCCCCTAGAATTAGGCCCATATTTTGTATGAACAATATTATTATTATTATTAACTTACTATTTAGCCCACTTTGCTTGGCCCAAATAATAACTTATTCTCTCAAACGGTTCAACGCTTTAAGTTGCCTTTATTGCTTTAAAACCGTTTGAAAAGACTGAAAAGATAATCTCGAAACGGAGCGGTTACCTCCTTGGAGACTTCTCCGTCTCCCACGCGCTTTCAATTATCTTCATTTCCGAGATCTTAGCATTTAACTCCGATTGATACGCTCATTGATGGCGATGAGAATATCACAACTAACCATCGTACGGTCAAAGCCATTGAGACTGGCACTATAAATACCTGCACTCTGGGGAGAAGATATACACAAACGAATATGGGTTTCCCAGAGATAGCAACAAAATCTCTACTTCTCTTCCTCCAGTTTCTACGATCTTCTCCTCACGATATTAGCCTTAGCCTCAAATTCCTAGGCCTTATGGCTTAACCTCAATACCTGGGTAGGTCTTATGGCCTAACCTCAGGTCCAACCTCATGTCTTTGGTCTCTGGAAGTCGCGGTGAAACCCACCGGTTTCATTTAGACCAAAGAACATGTGGTGCTCCCGTAGCGGCGGAACCCGATTCTGAGGGGTCTCCTCTCTCAGATCGCCCGCGTGGAGCAGGAGGAAGAAGGGCGGAAGACCAATATGGGTCGCCTGTTCTTGCTCCGTAGCCTACTTCCAGGGTCTGACTGTGTGACTTATGTTTTTTCCCTGGAGGTAGATGTGGTTGTGAGTCGCGCTTCTCTGTGAAGACCATCTCCATCCCGGAGGATAATCCTTCCCAAAAGGGTTGCGATGGATTATTTCCTTCCTTTTTGGTCCGGTACAGATGGTAGCGGCTTGCAACTCAAAGCAGAGGAGGCATGTGGGTGAAGAGAGGGAGAGTAGGAATGCCCGAGCACAGCCCCTTTGCTGCCACAAGATCCAGAAACTCTCAGTAGATCTGTAACTTTATGGTTTTTACTCTAAGCCACTTCTGGCCTTGTAAACCGCAAATGTAATTATTTTGATTTGCACTTTGTACTGCTTTTGGCCGCAAAGCCACTTTATGAATGAAAGTTTTTAACACTTTTTTGCAAATCAAAGTATAAAATAAGGCCTCAGGTATAGGCCATTACATGCATTCTTAACACCATAATGTCAAAGAAAAGAAAGGGTTGAAATTGAAATTTTTGAACGAAAAGCCACAAATAAGGCCTGAATGTACAGAGTGTTGCCCCCCTAGTATGCGTAGGTGAAGCAAGTACAGGATACTAAGGCCACAGGTAAGGCCTGAATATGGATGAAGCGAACCTGGGAAGACTAAGGTTGCCCCCCTGTCTGAGAAGAAGGTTGATCCGGTGGATCGCCAAACTCCCAAACACTAGGGTAGTATTTCTTCAGGAAACGCCCGTTAATGGGATTGCGATGGATGTCGCCATCCAAATCTTTGAGGTGAAAGGCCCCGCGCTCCAGAATGCGATGAACAACGAAGGGTCCTTCCCATCGCGGAGTCCATTTACCGCGACCGGTCAACTTCTCGCCAAAAGGCAAAACAGCCTTCCAAACCAAATCACCCTCTTTGTAACTACGGCCACGTGTCCTCTTGTCATAGGCGCGAGTAATCCTCTGTTTTTCCAAGACCAAGTTGTCCAAAGCTGCCAAGCGTTGCTCGCTGAGATCTTCGTGTTCTTGCCACATCGCCTGAACATAATCTTCCCCGATCAAGTGATGCTGATCTTGGACGCGCAAAGATTGGACGTTGAGTTCCAAAGGTAAGACTGCATCATGGCCGAACATTAGCGCATAGGGGGTTGTAGCAGTGGGATTCCTCTTGGAGGTACGATACGCCCATAAGGTTTCATACAGCGTATCGTGCCACTGTCTGGGGTTTTCAACAAGCATCTTCTTGAGCAAGGTGATAATAATCTTGTTACTGGCCTCTGCTTGACCATTGGATTGGGCATAATATGGTGTGCTGTGGACAAACTGAATACCCAACTCATTGACAAGCTTCTCTACATCACCGCCCATAAACGCTGCCCCCCTGTCTGAGACCAACTCTTCCGGGATACCAAACCTGCAAATAATATTCTGAAAGATAAACTGACGAATGGTAGCGCCGGAAGCCTCCTTCAATGGTTCAGCTTCAACCCACTTTGTGAAGAAATTAGTGGCCATAATGATGAACTTATGCTGGAGCGAAGAGTGAGGGTGAATCATCCCAATCAAATCCAAAGCCCAGCCTCGTGCAGGCCAAGGCTTAATAATGGGTTGCATGGGAATATTGGGAATGTGCTGCACCGGACCATGCGCCTGACAGTCTTGGCAGCCTTTCGCGAATGCGATACAATCTTTCAAAATGCTAGGCCAATAAAACCCATGTCTTCTGATAAGCCAACGCATCTTGGGGCCCGCTTGATGGGCTCCACATACTCCTGTGTGCGCTTCGCGCATTAATCGTTTTGCTTCGCGGCCATAGACACATCTAAAGTCTACGCCATCTTCTCCACGTCGTCGCAGCTCATCACCTCTAAGGAAATAATTCAAGGCAAGAAAACGAATCTTCCTGTCTGTTGTAAGATCTGGTTGCTTGAGGTAGTCAATCAACGGTATGCGCCAATCAACGTCGATAGGCTCGAGGACCGCGACGACTGGATCGTCTGGTGGGTCAGGCCGCGCGAGCCACGAAGGCAGTGTGCGGCGCTCGACTGTCAGAATGCGCTCGCGAACGCCATATTTCAATGTAATGCCTGTAGCTAATTGAGCGAGTTCATTGGCCGCAAAGTTGCGCTCACGAGGTATGTGCTCCAAGTCTACATCGTCAAATTGATCTAGAAGTTCAATGGCGCGATGCATGTAGGGTATGAGCAAAAAGCTTTCACACTTGTACTTTCCTTGGAGTTGGTTGATTATGAGCAAAGAGTCGCCGTGTACCTGAACGTCCCTCACCCCTAACTCTAGCAGAACCTCTAGGCCAATGATAAGGGCCTCATACTCTGCTTGATTGTTGGTACACTTAAACTCCAACTGGAAAGAATAAGAGAACCGATCGCCCTCTGGATTTTCCAGAACAATCCCAGCCCCTGCTAACGTTTCCGTTCTTGAACCGTCAAAGTATAGTATCCAGGGCTGTAAGGAGACTGTGGCTTGGTACAAAATAGCGTACTCTGGGATGCGCGCCAAATCTGGCCGAGTGATGGCCACAGCTGCTATTTCTAACTCCTTCACTATAGGGATGTCTAAGGTAGGGTGGTGCGCGAGGAAATCTGCGATAGCCTGTCCCTTTACTGCCTTTTGTGGTACATACTGTAGTGAGAATTCAGATAAAGCTAACACCCATTTGCCAATGCGGCCTCTCAGAATAGGTCGCGATAGCATGTACTTGACTAAGTCAGTCTGAGCGATGATGCAAGTGGTAAAGGATAACATGTAGTGGCGCAGCTTGCACGCTGAGAAGTACAATGTGAGACATAGCTTTTCCATTGGAGTGTACCTTGTCTCGCAGTCTGTGAGTGTCCTACTAAGGTAGAATATGGCATGTTCGACACCATCCTCATCGTCTTGGGCGAGTAGGCTGCCAATAGAAGCCTCAGCTGCTGATATATATAGCTTTAATGAAAATCCAGCCCTAGGAGGAACGAGCACTGGCGGGCTCGCCAGGTAGGCCTTGATTCTGTCAAAAGCCTCTTGGTGCTTATGTTCCCAGACAAACTCGCTTTGGCCCTGCAGGTTCAGCAGAGGAGAGAAAGGCTGGATCTTACCTGCAGAGTTAGAGATGAAGCGTCTCAGGAAGTTGATTTCACCAAGCAAGCGCTGTAGCTCTTTCTTCGTGCGTGGCGGAGATGCGTTGATAACTGCGCTCGCTTTGTCTTCAGGGACCTCAATTCCCCTCTGATGGACAATGAACCCCAGAAAGTCTCCCGCTTGAACTCCAAAAACGCACTTAGCAGGATTCATTTTAAGCTTGTGCTGTCGCATGCGCTCGAATACTTTCCTGAGGTCTGTGATATGATCCCCTCTTTTCTGAGACTTGACAACCACGTCATCAATGTAAACCTCCAAAATCTTTCCAAGTATGTCATGGAAGATTAGGTTCATGGCTCTTTGGTAAGTCGCTCCAGCGTTCTTCAGTCCAAAAGGCATAACCACATATTCAAAAACGCCCGCGAACCCAGGGCAGCGGAACGCGGTTTTGTGTCTGTCTTCTTCTGCAACCGGAATCTGGTGATACCCCGCAGTGCCGTCCATGAAGGACAGTAATTCATGCCGCGCAACGGCATCTACCAACATATCCGCGACCGGCATGGGGTAGACATCTTTAGGTGTAGCAGTATTAAGGTCTCTGTAATCTACGCAGACCCTCATCTTACCATTCTTCTTTCGGACAGGCACTATGTTAGATAGCCACTGATTGTACTTGGCCACCCTGATAATGCCTGATTTGTGCATTTTTTCGACCTCCTCTTTAACGAGGATTTGAGTCTCTGAATTCATTCTTCGCGGCTCTTGTTTCACAGGCCTCTTGTCAGGGAGTGTTGGTAGCTGATGGCAAACCAAGTCCGGTGACAGGCCAGGCATATCCTCATACTTTTCCGCAAAGCAGTCCTTGAATTCTAGTAATAAGTCAATAAGCCTCTGTTTCTCGCTAGGCTCTAAGTAAGCGCTGATAGCCACTTCCATAGGCTCATCTGCTGTTCCGAGATTGACTTTCTCGGTAGGATCTCTGACCTTAGGAGGCGTGTCGTCCAACGCTGCCGGAGCGAGCTGGATTTCTACCTCATCCTCTTGTTCCTGATCAGAGAGTCCCTCTTCAACGATTTCCAAAGTCGCGATTTGCTCATAGGCCTCTTTTTCCACTAGATATGATGATAATCTTTCATGCAGCGAGTGGAGGGCCTCTATCCCTTCCTCTGGAAGGTCGTAATCCATTAATCGTTCAAGGGTTTAGGCACAGCGTGGCCAGGCCTTTCTAAGCCTTCTTTTGCGAGCGTAAGCCCCCACTGTGCCAGTTCAGAGGCCGTCACCCCTGTGGGGCGGCCTTTGTTATCGATGCCACTGACTTGCAATGGAGCGATAGGCTCCAAGTAGTACCTGGCATCTACATAGTTTGCGGATACTGGGAAAGGACGAGGGTCCGCTTTGATCACCTCAGCTTTGTCTGTCTCCCTGTTCCACATAATAAGTTCCTGATGGAGGGTTGACGGAACACAGTAGCTCCGATGAATCCAATCTCTGCCCAGGATAGCGCTGTAGGCCGCATAGCAATCTGTCACAAAGAAAGCATAAACTCCCTCTGCTGGACCTACCTTGATACGCAAGAAAAGCAATCCCAAGGTCTTTGTTACAGTCCCCGCGAAGTTCTTGAGAGTGAGGGACGTGGACTGGATTTTCTCCTTCTTGATTCCAAGCAAGTGCATGGTCCGAGTAGTAATGACATTAACAGCAGCTCCAGTATCAACCATGATCTTGCTAACTTTGGTACCGCCAACGTCCGCCGTGATGTATAAAGGTCTCATGTGCTAGACCATAGCGGGCGTTGGCCTAGTGAAGCTCATGAAGAATTCTTTACCGTTGGCGTCCTCTGTTTCCAGACAGACAAACTCTTCTACCGGTGTTGGGACCGCTGACGTGATCTGCAGGGGCTGTGTATTACTTTCCTCAGCGTCTACGCATTCCTGAGCCGCGACCGGTATTGCATATCGTGCTGGGAGCACATAAACCATATTGCAGGACGTGTCTAATTCACCTATGTCGTCCTCCAAGTTGAGCTTGGGTTCGTTGACAGGGATAACCGTGTTGAACTGTTTAGCCAACCTGTCTACTAAGAATTCCTCAGTGAGGCCTTTTATCTCACACTGCCCATGCTCCTGAATCACGGGAGCGTTTTCAGGAGAAACTGATTTTGGTTCCCTAGCAGAGTCCGCCTCTAAGGGAGCAACTACTACACTTTGGACCTTTTTAGGTCTCCACTGTAAAGTGTCGGTAGGCCTATCATTGCCCCCCAGCCTCTCGAAAACTGAAGATTTGGCTTCCGGTTCATCGCGAAACAAACGGCGCTTAACGTGCGGCTGTCTGGACGGCGAGCTCTCCTTTCTGGCTGGCGGAAGTGTTTTCTCCTTGGTAATTCTGCAAAAAAACACTGGGTTCAGAAACCCTTATTGCTGAGCTCGCTTGTTTTCGCAAACTGCGAGGGGCCATTAATGGCTTGGCAGCAAGTGCTTCCATCTCTTTCTGATACTGCTCAGGCGATTTGACCAATTGTGAAGGTTTGATCAGGCCCTGGTCTAAAGCCTCGAGCGCACGCTTGGCTTCCCCAAACCTGCGCTGCAGTTTTCGCTTTCTGGAAGGGCTTATCTCCACTGCCTTCCCCTTCTCCCTGGTGTACCACTTTCCTTCTTTGATGGTAGCGGTTGAAGCAGGTGGTATGTAGGGCTTGGTCAGAATGTCTTTGTGCTTGTTCGCGACCTTTTCCTCCATCTTCTGATCAGCCGTAGCTGCCTTCAGCTTCTTGAACAGATTGGAGTCCTTTGGTGATGTAGGCGCCCCCATTCTCTCCTTTTCTCTTGGGCTGGAAGGCTGGTAGTGTCGTGATGGCGAAGCCCACTTAATGGGCGGGAAAGAGCCAAAACGAAATGTCTGCTCGACCTCTTCGTGCGGCACTTGGATGCCACACTCTTCTTTGCACCGCGAGCATAACACTACTGGCGAGGCTTGACCAAATGGTTTAGCCTTCTTCTGGGCAGGAGCCTCTTTAGGCTCTGTTTCTTGTCCTTTCGTGGACAAATCCAGAGTTGGTTTCCTCTGGTTCTGCTTGGTCCAGTTCACATCGACCATGTTAATCCCAGTATCAGGAAAAGGGTTTAGGTCAACAAGCGCTGCTGCAGTTACTGGAGCTTCCACCTGAAGACTACCGTTGTTGAGCCATACCTGAATCTGGTCCTTGAGCTTCACACAATCAGCTGTATTATGGTTCCACAGGTTATGGAATTTGCAGTACTTCTTTCCTTTCAGCTGATCTGGTCGAGGAAAAGGTCCAAAGTCGGTCTTCACCATCTTCGCGGCGATCATCTCATCTAGAATCTCGTGTGCCTTGTTGGCATCATATGTATACGTCGCGAATTCAGGTTTAGTGAAGGCCATCGATTTGAGCTTGACAGGTTCCTTGGAGATTTTCAATTGCTTTAAGGCTGGGTTCTTTCTCCCTGTCAGCTCATAAGCGGCGATGTCGCTTTCATCTTCCTCCTCGTCCTCCTGAGCCACGTCCTCACTGTGATAGTGGTAGTAAGGATCATACGTAGCCGGCTGGTAGCTCAGGGCCGCTACAGTGCGATGTTTCCCTGGTACGTATGTTCCTCTGGACGCATTCTTCCTGGCGTCAGTTTCTCTGAGGAGGTGTTCGAAGCTTCCCACCTCTGTGATGAGCTCTCCCATTGACTGGATCATGCTGCCATGCTGCTTCTTTCGCTGGCGAGGCTCTAAGCCCTTGATCGCCAACTTGATCAATTCTTTCTCTGGCAGGATCACATTCAGCTTGGCCTTCTGAATCTGGAAGCGCTGAAGATAGGCCACAGCGGACTCTGTGGGCTGTTGGGCCATCTGGGTGAGAGAAGCCAAGTCTACCTCAGGTTCTGTGGCCCCAAAAGTCTCCCGGAAAAGCTTTTCCATTGCAGGCCAATCTGCTACAGTTCCTGGCCGCAATTTGGAGAACCACCTGAAGGCAGCTCCTGAGAGAGAAGTGCCAAAAATCCTGCACTTGAGGATGTCATCATTCTGGTACTGGCCGCATTGTACCCTGAACCTGGCCAGATGGGTTGCTGCATTCTCGGAGTCTTCCCCTGAGAAAGTAGCAAATATAATGTTCTTATAGCCCCTGGGGAAAGGCGCGAGCATTATATGCGGCGGGAAAGGTCCCTCATAGACCCCATCCATCTGGGCCCTAGGATTGGCCAGTCTAATCATCTCCGCCACCTCATCGCGTCTCACGTACTCAGGACCTGGAGGAGGAGGTATCGCCGCATTCTGGCGAGCAGCAGCCTGTAATGGTATGGCTTGAATGGTATTTGTAGTTGCCCTTTCTCCTACATGTACAACGCGAGTTGTACCTGGCTGCTGCAGAGTTACTGCCGGTATGGGCATCTCCTTTGCCAGCGCTGTTATCCTAACCGGATTACCAGCCTGGTCAATCCCATAGTAGCTTCCCGGCAGCTCTTGATATACTTTCTCTGCCCCGTCGCTGTCGTATTGAACGAACGTAGAATCGGACGAGGTTCCAGCGCCTTTTGAGGCCTGGTGCTTCTGCCTGGTAGTCTGCCCACTTGAGGCAGTACCTTTATCTTTGCTGCCGCCGATAACTAGCGCTTGTTCTTTGTTTTTCAGCGACGTGGCAGCAACAGTTGCGGCAGGTATAGCAGTATGGCTGCTAACCTTCTCGCGCTGGTTCGGTGGCACGTATTTGCCCGAACCGGATGGCTGGCCAAGAGAACCAAGGATAGCATTGGGATCGCCCAAGGTCTGGTTTAATACCTCCTTAGCCTGGTTCAGCTCGGCCCTCTGCATGGCAACCTCGGTTGCGAGGATCTCTCCATCTTTACGGAGACCAGCCATGTCAGCCGTTGTTTGCTTCGTATGGTTCGCAATGGCCTCTATTATTCCTTTCTGGCGCTGGTTCTGCTCTTCTGCGATACCTGAAGCATGGGCCATCAAAGCATTCTCAGTCTGTGAGATTTGCTGCTTAGTTTCCTCCGCTTGTTGGGAAATACGCTGGTTTATCTCGCGTATGACCTGGTCGGCTCTCGCATTATCCCTCGCAAGGTCAGCAGCTATCTTCTTGCTGTGGTTTTCGATGTTCTCCAGGATAATTGCGAACGCGACCTCGGAGGAGGCCCCTTCTCGGATAGGCTTCGGAACGAAAGCCTCTCTTTGCACACTCATCGCTGTGTTGGAGCTAGCGACAGTGTCAACCGGCTCGCTGGCCTGGTTGTTAGTGACAGTTTGACCCTCAGCAGCGGTCGGACGATTCTCTCCTTTTTCCGTCGACATCTCGGTTGGATGGGGATGAAGAGCGAACCTTTGAGTCACTTGTTGCTCAGAAAGACCACGACAATCCGCGCGAGAATGCGGCTTGTAACTGGAGGTCTTATGCTTTGGGCAGTTAGCGTAAACCTTTTGGTAAGGGTTTTCGCTTGACTTCCCAATGGCTACCGTTCACGAAGAGACACTAGTTTGGTCCCACTGGGCGTGCCAAAATGTTTGGCTCCAAAACCAGTTGGCTTGCAAACTGTCTCTTTTGAGTGAGTGATTGCGCAGGCGTGCCAGCACCGCGGGGTGCAGTCGTTGGGGTAGTCCCTTGACCTGACTTCTTCTTCAAGCGCTGTGGACGAGGAGAGCACCAACCTCGTCACAGGGTTCTTCTCTAGCCTTTTGGAAAAGGACTTTTGCCTTACGGATAAGGACTTTGGTTGTGGTCTCTTGCGTTCACCGAATCGATACTTAGTGTTATAGACTAAGCAGAGCAATCACTGGGAAGTTGGGAGAAAGCACGGGTTGCGCTAAAGCGTGACTTTAGCTTCGCTGGGTTGCGAGGGCGTTACCCTTGCTTCGCTGGCAGTAACGGTGGCGGTTGCACTCGCAGTCGGCTCGCTGGGAGACTGGGACTGGAAGTACGGTCGCCGGGTTGGTCTGGTGATGCTGACAGTCGGCTCTTGGAGAGACTAGGACTGGCGCACGGTCACCGGGTTTCAACAAGGTTGAAGGTTTGCTCCGGGGAGGCTTTGTAATCACTAGGATTGATTGATATGAGAGAGGTCCTTAATTCGTCCTTGAAACCCGGTATATATACCTAGGGTTTCTGACTGCTCCTTGTTGTAGAAGGATTATTGATTGAAGTTTCCTAATCGATCTCTGCTACTTACCTCCAATAAGGTTTCGTTTTCCTCATGGATTCCAGAATGGGCGAAGCTGTAACCCAAACCATAGTAGGCCTATTTTTGGGCCGCAGGTATCGGCCCGCTGTGCTAGATCCACTAAAGGATATTGCCAAAATTACTTTTAGGCTCAAACAACACCAAGCGCCATTCTGAAATCAAACATTGATTCGGGCAGATCCGAGGGCCGAAATGGGTCGTAGGCATTGAACCACTTCAGAACCCGATCTTGCTAGACCTCGCCTAAAATTCCCATATCAAAATGCACGTGGAACAAATTTGTCTGCAATTGGGTACCACAATCGGTTCGCGATGGACCAAGTAAGCAAAATCTGAAGCAAGTTTTGAAATTGTAACTCACAGAGACAGCATCGAGCATGTTAGAGATGAAAGAAGCGCGCTGCCCCTCTGAGAGTCTCGACCAGAATGATATCGTCATGGATGAGAACGTCATGGCAGTAATTTCTAGCAATAGGGACCCGCGAGAGAAGAAGTGGGATGGGTTCGATTTCTCCCCATAAAAGGTCCAGTACAAGAAATTTTCCCCGCTCCACTTTATTAAAAGCAAGAACCACTACGGGAGGTCAAAGCAAGGTAGCTTGCTTACTCCGTGCTTGCACTAAGGACCTATGTAATTCAGGTTGGCGGGGGTCGAGATTGGAATATTTGATTGATTTGTTGGTGGATGTTTAGATCATGGGTGAAAAAGAAGAAGAAGAGAGCTACGGTTTGAGAGGCATCATGGAAGAGAAAGTTATTAAGAGATTTAAAGACAATGAGAGAATGGAAGATGACAAAGTTGGATTTTTGGTGTGGGAGGCAAGGAGGGTATGTGTCGCGAAATAAAATAGGAATAGAGACATGAATATTCTGTCAGAAGAAAGAAAAAGGAATGATATTTGGTATTTATATTGATTGTGAATTTAACTCTTTTATATATTTGGTATGTTTACAAAAAAAATTCATTTTGGACTCCCCAAACTTTCGATCCTAATTCCGCTCCTGGCGGTTTCACTGCGATCCTAGCTAGATCCTTGAATTTGGAGGTCGAATAGTTTGTTGCCATCAGTTTTTTAGCAGCTCAAGCATATTGGCGACTAGGGTAAGTTGATGACAAGAGATGATTAGCAGCAATAGAGGGTTGGTAGGAAATCAGGCGGAGATGGTGTAACAGTCTAGGCCACCGAATCTTGTTCTTTAGGTGACATTGTCTCCATCAAGCTTAGGCCTGCTCGGCCTCGGCTGGATTGCTCCTTTTAGGGGAGGGATGAGACTTGTGGGTCTTCTCTTGAGCCTCAATGTGAGTGGATCACCTATATGGGCTGGGTATTAAGGGAGGGTGTCTCATCACCTTGTCCTTTTACCTAATGCTTGGTTTAAACCCTACAAATACAAAAAATTTTGTATAATCATTTAGGGCTAAATACTGTTTAGTACCATGTGGTTTGAGCCAAACATTGATTCAGTCCCTCGACTTTCAATTTCATCAAAAACACCCCTGCATTATTAAATCTCATCTAATAGATCTTTCCGTCATTCCTCCGTTAACTGTAGCCGTTAACTCGCTGACATGGCATGCCACATCAGCTCTTGTGGGCCCTATATCTAAGGCAAAATTCCCAAATTGCCCCTGCCTCTGTCCCATCTCCAGAAGAACTCAGCTCGTCTCTGTTGAACTTTCACATCATCGGCTCCAACCCCAGAAAGCCCATCTAGCCCGCCTGCCCTCCCCATAACAACCCCTCCTCCCTTCGCTGCAGCAACCCCAACCCGCCGCCTCCCCCGAAAGCCCCAACCTTTCTCCCAAACCCGACCCGACCCCAGATTGACCCCTGATTTAAGCTCCATGGACGAGAGTGGGAACCTGCTTTCGGTGATCCGGGCTATGATTACGGTTTGGTTTCTGGAGAGAGTGTGGTTTATGCTGGTGGAGTCGTCGGAGCTGCTGAAGCAGCTCAAGACCGACTCGAAGGCCTCGCCGGAGGAGTAGGCAGCGCTGCACGAGGTGGGCAGAGAGAATAGGGGGATTTTGGCCGTGTCGATGGCGCTGAGGTCGATGGCGGAGGAGAACAGTGGTGTTATCTTCCTCCACCACATCCTCTGCTCAACCTTTGTCAATTCTTCCTCCACCACATTCTCTTCCCAGACTATATCTTCAAAGTGAGAGAAAGCGAGAAAATTTCATATCAAATAGATTTGATTTGGAGAACTAATTCTCAAAGAAGGGTTGTTATACTAGATCTGGAAAGGGAGAAGAAATCAATGTTCTTGAAGCTGTGGAGTGTGTCCACGAAGGCGATGGTCGATGCCGGATAGAGAGAGGTAACAAGGATAAGGCGTTTTATTTGTACCGGAAAGCTGCGGAGGCCGGTGACTGGAATGCCCTGGTGCAATTTAAGGATTTGGTATTTGCAAGGTTTTGTAACTCTGTTAGTTTACCTTAGTCGGAAAGTTTGATTCTTGAGCAATCATTATACATGGGTAAGAGTAAAAAGAAAGGCATGGTTTGTAGCATGGTATGGTTTGATTATATGAGAAGGAGAGAGGCCATGGAGCTTGTTTACTTCTTTCTCTCGTTCATGTTTTCACTTCCTGTTGGTACTGGTTGTGTCCATATCTCTAGTTTCAGTGGAAATGTATTGCTTTGCTTTTCCCCTTTAGTTTTCTGTAAATCACTTTTGCTTTTTCTTTTTTTTTCCTAGGTTATTCTTTACAATTGATTCATAAAGTTCCTTTTTCTTTCTCACAAAGTTGAAACTTCTTCGAGCTGGGCTAATGGATCTAACAAGGAAATTATGGTACTAGTAGGGATTGATATTTATGAGCCCATGTAGGAATTGATTGTGGGGCGCCGGGGAACACGAAATTGGATTTCTTGCTTTCTGGGGATGAAGATCAGTTCTTGCTTATGGGGACGAAGACCAGTTCTGATGGAAGCATGGACAATTTGGGAATTTTGCCTTAGAGATAGGGCCCACAGGAGCTGATGTGGCATGCCATGTCAGCAAGTTAACGGCTGCAGTTAACAGAGGAATGACAGAAGGATCTATTAGATGAGATTTGATAATGCAGGGGTGTTTTTCATGAAATTTAAAGTCGAGGGACTGAATTGATGTTGGGCACAAACCACAGGGTACTAAACAGTATTTAGCCCAATCATTTAATTGTAGGTCTTTTTGGCGTATCACAATTGAGTGCATTGGTGGCAGAAGATTCATTTATTTGCTTAGGTGATTAGAGACGTTTTGTCTTTTGTAGGCTCATTTTAAATAAGTGAGCATCAATGTATTAATTATTGTACTAGTTTTTCTTGAACTATTTCGCCACTAATTTACTGCGCAAGTATAAGAGATTTACTTTATGTGCCGTTTTTGCTTTGGGATTGATGAAATCTCTCTTTCTTTTCAAAAGAGAAAAGATTTCTTTATATTCAATTGAATATATACATATGAGGTTTTATCATTAGCCATAGAACATACCTTATATATTCTAGATTAAAAGCTCAATCCATACCTTTTATGTTATAGTCTAAATGACATTCTACGACTTTAAATATGTTAGATATTCAACAAACCTTTAATATTTCATTTTTCTTTAAGGAAAAAATTCATTGAATTAACGATTGAAATCGCTCAAGAGGGCATCCCAACAAGGAGCATACACAGACCAAAAACGGCTTGGCACTAGAGCCAAGGTAGAACAAACTAGAAAGTGTACTACACCAACCAATTGTCCTCGTACATTACAACACTGCTCTAAAACTTTTCTAGAGAAATTAGCAAAAACTGAATATAAATCATCAAGCTACTCAAGATAATTATTAACAACAGAAGTATTGCCAAGACCTTGAGATTTATAGACCCAACCATCAGAATGTGCAATCCAGGCATGCAAAAGATCTCTAGACCAATCAGAACTAAACTCGTCCCAGCATAAAGAATACTACTTGCCAAGGCATGCAATTGTGTTACGCACATCGTGGTTATACTGAAACTCCTTGTAGAATTTAGAAATGAGCAATCCACCTGAAAGTAAAAGCAGCACACCCTTGGGGAACAAAAATAGCATAATTGGGCAAAAAATCTCCTGGGTCCCATATCTAGACTCATGGAAAGGTTTGACCCACTAATAGAGTGACATGGACTCAATTATTAGTGGCATGGACTCAATAGCAGGCCAAAATCTAGGAAACCCAGATTGATCTGGACACTTAAAGTAGGGCACCCAAATTCACAGCCACCCGCCGCCAAACATCATCCCAACCACCAAATAAGAGACTCGCTGCCTGCTTGGAAAACCTCCATCAATCCTCGCGGTAGCAGACAACCATAACAACCTATCTCCATAGTCACTATCAACCATCGCCACAAACAATCCCGGCATCGGAAAAAAACTCGGCTTAAAATCAGTAGGCGAGGTGGCAAAAGTCTCTACTGGTGCGACCACTAGTAGGGAGGCACTACAGGCTCCCATCAATGTCGTTTGTCATAGGTGGCGCTAGGGCAAAGAGAGCTTAATTTCACTCTTGAGGGATGGTTTTCATTCTCTCTCTTGGCCGCACCTGTAACTTTAATATTTCATTAACTTCAAACCTAGTTTGAAAATTCAATAAATTTTGAGGAAAGTGTGTTTTCTCTACCTAAGCTCTGCTAGGGTTTGGTCAACTTAAGCTTTCTCGCTCTTTCATTTCAACTTTGCGGATCTTAGGGATGGGCTTCCCGCTTCATATTCGGGTTTGAGATTTCTTCTTCCTCTCGATTTCCTTCATGGAGGGTCCTCAGATTTCTCCTATTCATTTGGTTGTTCAGTGGTTAAGGGAGAAAGTCCTCTCGATTTAGTGGTCGAATCAACTTATTGTTTATGGTTGGTGTCTTTTGGCACAATACGGGTGGTGGTTCAATTGGCTTTGATGACCTTGGTGTATTGATGTGGTGTTTCATTTTTTTTTTTTTGATCGGTTTTGGATTTGGATTTCTGCTCAAATTGGTCTTTTTGAGTTTTTTGTGCTGAGCTTAATATATGTTTATTTTCTGGGAAATTATTTGAAAATCTGAGGTTTAATTATGTTGTTTTATCATGGCAGGTTGCTACGGAAATGGGTGACGGACTTACGTTCAGCTTAGAAGAGACCGATTTGGTTGACGAATTAGGAACCCCGGTGCAAGGTGGGCTTTACGATCTAATCTAATCTTTGAATTATTCTAAGCTCTCTGAAAATTCGTTTCTTGTTTTACCCACCGTATGCTGCGAATGCATAATTCAAAGGGGCAACTTTGTTGCTACTTAAATATAAGGCCAAAGGCATATCGGAACAATGGTAGTCGAAAATGACTAGTGTGACTGTCAGAGCTGTTAAGGATCTTCTGATGTCATATTTTGTTAATTCACATGATTTGTATATACTTGAAGATTCTTTTGACTTAATTAATGCCCCATTTGCTTATTTTAATTGTCGTAAAAGTGGGTTCGGTTCGGAGAATCCATGTAGTACATCTTCGGTAGGTGCATTTGATTTGTCATATTTCAAATATTGATGTTTAAACTTGTTGTTTACTGAGTTCGTTCTTTATTATTTATGCAGTTGCAAAACACGTGATCGGAGTGCGTTTAACTGCCGGGTTCATTTTCGTTATATTGACATCGTTTTTCCCGTCTATATTCCCTTGTTGTTCAGTGTTCTTTACAAACTTCACAGAGAACCTGCTTCTTCTGTCACCATTTTCAAACAAGCCAAGAGCTGGTAAGTGAAGTTTGGTGGAGTAAAATTAGTGCTTTATGGGCTTAATTTGTTGCTTTAAGAAGTTTATGCCTTGACCCTTCTCGTTGACGTTCTAATTTCTGTACTCTTTTTTTTTTTTTAGGGGTAGTTTAAGGTTGAAAAATGTCCTTTGGCCTTACATTTAAGTAATGTCCTTTGGAACTCGTGATGAAAGGTGATGTTGCATTGGTAATACCTTCTTGTTTCAGATAGTTGCATTGGTAATATCTTCTTGGTGATGTTGCCTAACCAGATAATTCAACCAGATATTACCAAATTGGAACTCGTGATGAAAGGTGACGTTGTGGGGGAATGATAGAGATTTAGATAGTTGCATGGTAATATCTTGTTGAATCTAGTTAGGCAACAAACATTTTCAGTGCTTAATGCTTCTTTTGATTCCACTTCTGTGAATCATTGGTAATAAATTGGCAACAAGCCAATAAAGAGTAATAAAGATAAATTAGCCCTAAAGATAAATACTAGATTTTTCAAAAGCTTTATAAAATTAAAATGCATGTCAATATTGATTTAGCTTCACAATTAGCTTCTTTTCCACTTTCCAATCTGAATAAGAATAACATTGGTAATAATTATAGTAAGATTGATGATTTTATCTCTCTATTTTCTTCTTTTACTCTCGCTTGAGAGGTTGTGGTCAGCGGCGGTGGAGGGCTTCTCCTTATCTCCGATCAGGCCTGCATAGGTGGTTGGGGTGGGGGAACTCCTCTCTCCTGATCGGTGACAGGGCTACCGGTGTTGTGGGTTTTCATCGCAAATTCCCAAAGCGATTTGGATCTGGGCTTTCGGTGGAAAGTTGTCGGTGTTTCGTTGGTCTGGATGCGAAAGTTTATGCAAATCGATTTGGGGATGGTACGTCCTCGACAGCTGCAGGTGGTGTCGTGCGATGCTAATGGTGGCCGGGAGATGATCGATGGAGGCTAGTGGTGTTGCGTGGTGGTGCTCATGCATCGACCAGCATGATTGCTATAGCTTGGAGGCCTGGATTGAGTGAATCGGTGTTGGGGCTGAGGGATGCAGGTGGCAATGCGGCTGTGGATGTTAACGCGGCGGTGACCAATGACCAGTCAGTGGCTAACGAAGCAATGGTGGATGGCTGGCAAATCTGGCGATTAGAGCTGCATCAGAAGGAGGGTGACTGTAGCGCTAAAGCCAACATGTTGGGGGCTGTTTGGTCTACGCTTTTTCCTTAGGCATTAGGCTGGAGACTTTGGCTTCTAGGCTTGGTTCTTTTGGATTGGGTTTGGGCTCCAGTTGGCATATTTTATTTTCGTTATTTAATTTTGTAAGGACTTCTCCCTTCTTAGGGAGGAAGTTTGTAGGTCCTAAAGGTTTGAGGAATGTCGCCAGGGTTACCCACAAAGCCTACGCGATTTAATTTTCTAGTAGGTAGTGTAGGGACTGTAGGGTAGCTTCTGGATGTGGTTATTAGTTTCTTTAAAAAGGTTAAATTACTTAGGTAATGGCTCTATCTGACAGCCCTGCATGAGCGGGTAATTATGTGTAATTTCATTGAACTGCAATGGAGTACTTGACAATTTCTCTAAAAAATAATAATAACATTGGCCTTTCTTCAAATTTGGTGTGTATTACTAAAAACACCATTCATTTAAATTACACAATTAACCATTCATTTACATCTTTGTTCTTCATAGTACCAAGCTTGTAAAAATGAGTTGCAAATCAGTATTTCTGCCCAGGACACCCTAAAACGTAGGGCTGACCCTGAACTCAGTATATGAAAACATTACTTGCGTTTGAATGGTATCTATAGCACAATTTAGAGGATACGATCAATAAACAATTCACTCAACCTTATCTGCTGATGGTTTTAGATTTGAATAGCAAGAAATAGTTTCATCAAAGGAAAAGATAAATTATTTTTTTTTTGATCTAAAAAAGTCAATCTCATTAAGCATTTTAGCAAGCAGTACAATAATAACTTGCCCAGAGGGCCGTCAGTAGAAGTTGTTACATAGAGCACACAAGCCTTAGCACACTCACCTTTTTTGATTAAGCGCAAAAACAAAAAACTAATCAATAAACAACCTACGAGGCTACCTGTTTCTTGTCGATCTTCCCCACTCAAATAAAGAAAAAAATAGGTTCGTCATCCTTTTGTATAAAAGGATGGAAACCAAAAACTAAAATAACAAATAACACTCGAACAATCATGTAGGCCCAAAATAACCAAGCCCACCACCACTCAGTAGCCCAAGAGGCCCAACGGCTTAGATCCGCCACTCCAGTCATCAAAGCCAGTCGACGCAAGCCAAAACGTATCCCAGCAGTCAGCATCAATGTCGCCGTCACTACTAGAGGACCAAATCACTCGACCCAGTCTGCCCGGAACAGACCAACCTCCACCATCATCATCTGGCATCCAAATATTTCTGGAAGTCAACGACCATGCCGCCCCATAGATCAAACCTCCTTCGGGCATCCCAATCTGAGGACCAACGACCTGATATGGATCCAAGATCCTCCCATCACCAACCGCAAAAACAGTCAGAGGCCGCAGCCAATGAACACGGAGAAATGGCTTTAACTTTGGATCCCTCAAGGAAAAGATAAAACTTGACTTTTACAATAACAAAACCTTATCAATACAGCAAAACAAAATGGCCAGTGAGAGCTAGCAAGCCACGCATCAGACCAATTTCACAGGGATAAGTATGCATGGTTTGTGTCATATGTACACTTTAACTGCTCACATTTGAGCACACAAAATCACCACTTGTTTAATTCAGCATCATCAATAGCCATGCTGCTTCCAAGGAGATGCCTACTGACAGTTGGGACCTTTAAAGGTTTTCTTGCCTCTTGTATTATAGACTGGACTTCTTCAATGCTTTGGGATGGATGGTTTACATCATTGCTTTCCCAACTTCCTCCTTCCCACATTTCCATAGGTAAATTCTTCAAGAACCAACAGTGGTTCTTAATTTCTGAAATTGTAATTCTCTGCAAAGAGATGAGCAGAGATCGCAATGAGAAAGCTAAGCAAGCAAGTTTCACCACCAAACGTCAAACGTGTGTTTAATTTATCAAGCAGCTAAGTAAATGCTCAGCACCAAAATGAAAGCTTTGTTACCTTTTCTGGGTTTGCCACAAATATCTTAGCGAGCAAGTCTCTACATTCCACAGAAACTCGTACATTATCAGGGATTGAGTAGTATACAGTAAGGGTCCGCTGTCAAGACAAATATAACATGATCACTCTGACTCGGGAGAGAGAGGAGAGGGTGGAGGATTTTAAAGGTTGTTAATTTTGCCACTCACCAGAATTGTTTTTCTAAAGTTCATAGGGTCTTTAGGATCTTCAAAGGGATATGCTCCAACAATCATGACATATAGGGAGACTCCACAAGACCAAACATCTGCAATCTGTACTGTCTTAAGATTATAAAAGATGCTTAACGCCCACAGTTGCAGATTATAGTGCTGATGAAATATAATGAGAAGGCACAATAACAATTTGGACTAACCGCTCCATCATATTGTTTTTCAGATAGGACCTCAGGTGCAATATAAGCCGGTGTTCCCGCAGTAGATTTTTGCCAAGAATGTAGTAGTAGTGACTTCACAAACAAAGTAAAATATTATTCAATGTCTCATTAACCAATCGCTAAATGCATTTGAAAAAAAATACCTCTGAGGATCCAAAATCGCATATTTTCACCCGAGGTGCTGTGCTGTCATCTAAGAGTGCATTTTCAAGCTTAAGGTCTCTATGACATACTTTCTGCGGTAAATAAATTATTCCTTACTACAAATAATACTATCAAAGATAATAGGAGAACAAAAAGGTGGTATATACACCACTTCATCTGAACTTTGACAAATTTTACATACCATTGTATGGCAGTAATCAACTCCTGATATCAATTGCTGGAAGAAAAACCTTGCCTGATGCAAATGATTGTAATTAGTTATGTTATGACTGAGTGCAAAGTAAAAAGTACTTCAACTGAAAGTAAATGTGAAAATACAAAAGAATGAAAAAAAAAATTAAAAAAAATAAAGTAAATGTGAAAATACAAAAAAATTGAAGTATTTCATTTTCTGATGACCTTAAAAGATCTCATATCCCAACTCAACCCCTTCCTACAAAATTACTTTACCTCATTCTCTCTAAATCTACCGGCTTTGCATATTCTCTCATAGAGTTCTCCTCCAGCAGCATACTCCATCACAATGGCTAGATGAGTTGGTGTCAGGAGGACCTACACGAAAGAGACTCAAATAATTCTAAACATAACATATAAAATTATAACTATTTCCACTTCATAACAGATAGTGGAGGAGGCAAAATAACATGTTGAAAAAAAAATTAACATATCGAAAAATATTAATACCTTTAAGCTTTGGCATAATGGCCACAAAGCTTTGGTACTAGCTACAAATTGAAAACTGGCCAATGGCCACGCTACCATTGCCACGGTTAAGCTTTGGTGGCCTTACATGCACTTAATTAACAAAGCTAGCTAAAGTTAAGCTTGTCTCTGTCACCAGTTCTTATGAAAAAAAATACTTCACTGTGGCAGAAGGAAGCTAGTTTCTACAACCATGCTGGGTTTCCACAGTTGGTGAATAATAGGAACTTAAACATTATTGAAACAATTTAATTTTTATTATTATTATTTTTTTTTAGAAATATATTTAAACTATTTTTTCTTCATTCGAAAAATAATGTAAATTCAAAACTAGTTACAACAGAGAGAATTGATGCGGAGGTAATTTAAAAGTGGCTAGCCAAAGTAGCTGTTTAGCTATTTTGGCTAAAAATTGACTAAAAAATAGCTAGCATTGCTAATGATACTCTCAAACAAGTTATCAACAACCACTCGTCTATAAATCTGTATCAATACCTTCTACTCACAAAATAAAGACTTATTGGACAAGAAATTTACCCACTATCTATTTCAAGAAATTTACCCACTACTTATTATAACTGCATTACTTATTATAAGTGCATTAAAATACAATTTTTCCTTTTCTTTCAGAATTAACATAATGTTTTTATTTTTTTACACTCAACATCTCTCTCATGGAGGCAGCAGTGGCTAGAGTTTTCTAGCCTCCCTGCCTTCAAAGTTTTTACATCGGGGTTTCTCTCTCCCTAATCTACCATTTAAAGACACTAACCAGTTTTCTCATATCCGAGTTCATTAGTTTGAGGGTGGTTCTCGTCGGTACTCTAAGGTGACGGCGTAAGCCATTCATGATTCCCTAGACGTCAGAACAGTGCTAGCTAGTGGCGGAGTTCTCACGCGACCATTGGAAGAGAAGAGCTAGCTAGGGATTTTCTCTTTTCGAAAACACATCTTGTTTATGTAATATTGTTTTGGGAGGGCTAATTTGGTCAGGCCACTACGTAGCAAGTTCTTTTATAATATTACCAACTTATGAATGAAAATCTTGTCATCTATTCACAAAAAAACATATTGTTCTTTTCTTTTTTAATAATGTATTAATAGTTATCTAATTCAATAAAGTAGTCGACCCTAGCCGCTAAGAGCGAAGACAGAGAGAGTTGAGAGAGAAAAACCCTAGCTTTCGAACACCCTAGTTTTTTGTGAACAAGCAGGATGGACGCCGTGGACGAGATGGCAGTAAGGTTGGCTACATCCTCAACTTGGCTGACGGAAGGAAACTGGCGGATCTCAGGCTACCATCTAATGTGGGCAGCTCCACCCCCTCAAAGGGGAAGGAGGTTGTCACGTACTACCTAATTTTTGTTCTAGTTAGAATAATGTCTATCTAGTAAAAACTTCTCTAGAAACTTTTGTAGAAGTATCTGCCTTTATTGTACCACAATGGCATGCTCGGCGTTTAGACTTAGTTAGAATAAATTGCCTACAGGGCAAGTTGATTTTGTTAGCATAGAATACTCTGAGCTAACATTATCTAAATGGAGTAGTCTTCTTTGTACTATTATTTGGCCATGAACTAGGGTTATATTAATTTATGAACTCTTTATCTCAAAAATAGTTATCTAATTCAATTTTATTGTCTGTAGAAAAAAGTTATATAGAGTCTCTAAACGAAAAATCAAAACTCTCTCCCCTAGAGTTTGCATTACAGTTCAGTCTGCTAGAGTTTACGATTCTACTTTAGGGGTATGTTCGTGTTGTATAGGGGTATGTTCGTGTTGTACTCTTTTAGAACATCCATCACCGGGTTGGTAGGGTTATTGGAGCTACTCTTGATTCTATATACTTGTTGTGGATCGTCTTTGCGTGCTACCCATATCATTGGTGGTTTGGGTTCAAGAGAGCTCGTCTCGGATTTGATTTGAAAGAACCACTGTCCAGCTTACAGAGCCAATAGCCTCCAATATTGAGCAGTGACCTTTTTAGTAGTGATGACTTGATCGAAAGTATTGATCAGACCCAAGAAACACAAATAGAAACCTATGCAATGGTTATACAAAATTGATAGAGAACATGCCATCAGTATATGTTAAAGCAAAAAAAAAAGTGTAACAAAGGCAAATTCATACTTTTCTATTTTTTATTTTTCTTTTCAAAAAAAAAAATTTAATTCATAATAAGTCATTGTCGTGATTGGAGGGGACGAACATATAGAATCTGTGGATATATTCACCTAATTCATTACTAATTGCTAACCTCTTTGAATTGAACAATATTGGGATGCTTCAAGGATCTGTGGTTCATGATTTCTTCTTGTACATTTTCATTGATCTGCAACACCACAGAAATGGGTTAATACCCTGAAAAATTCTAAACAGAAAAAGAAAAGAAAATTAAGATTGGGATGAAGAAGATGAAGAAGCAGACCTTGTTGCCTCTCTCGATGAACTTAACGGCAAAGTGTTCTCCGGTACATATATCTCTTACCAACCTTGCTACCCCAGAAGTCCCAGACCCAATATCTTTCACAATCTCATACCTCTCCATAGATCTCTAAATTCCAAAGCACAACAACGTACAACTCACTGATCAACTCTATCCCTCAGGATCCTCAACTTTTTTTTTGGTTGTTGAGAATAATGAAACACCAACTTGCATGAATTGTCTAACCCTTTGAGAGGTTTATGAAATTAGGACAAGTGGAAGAAGGTTAATTTGTGGGCAGGTTTTGGATCTGAGACAGAGGGCCACACCGTAATTTGACTGCAGAGTAAATGTGCAGAAAGCCAGAAACTCATCTTACTGTGTATACTCAAAACGATTAAGAGCCACAGAAAATTGAATCATTGACCAACTCTGATGCATGCGACAAATATTATGGAGATTATTCCAGCATGTCCCGCTTTTAGCCCCGTCGTACCCACCAAAAATAGAAAAGGAAAATATCTAAGCTATGAGTAGTAGTACCAAATATAGAAAAGAAATATATCCTACCTCGTTTAATATTATATAAGTAGGACCAAAAGTAGAAAATATCCTAGCTGGTTTGATGCTATTATTAGCAATGATCTTGACTGCTAGGTGAGAGAGTTGGTGATACTTGCGATGCTTGTGCTGATCGACGTCGGAAATGCTAGTGGATGCTGTGGGGACCATGACCCTTCAGCTTTAATATTAACGATACTTGAAGTTGCTGCAACGTCGTTCGTATTGGATGCTGACTTTTTCTTTATTTTGTTTGAATTCGATACTTGAAGTTGTGATTATTTTCATGTCGGACAAGATTCGTTTTTGTCTAAGTTTTAACGAGATCAATTTTAGGCTGGGTTTTAAAAAAAGTCTTTCACTTCTTCGAATTGGTTTATAAGTATCTGTTTACAATTGTTGCAAGCAATCCACTTAATGGGAGATCTTCTAATGAAATCTGTTTACAATTGTTGCAAGCAATCCACTTAATTGTTGCAAGCAATCCAAAAATAATATAATAAGCAAGGGAAGATGATAGTCATACGAGTGAGCCTCCCAAGCTCGGGTGATAGCCTCCCAGACTAAAATACTCTCAGACTCCTGTATATACCCTTACGCCACTATGTCTGGCGATTAGGATACTGGGCTTCAGTATTACTGTCACAAAAGCAGTAACTAGCGCCAATGCTAGCATGACAAATAATCACCCAAAGTATGACATAAGAAAAATATTCGCAAACCAGTAAATCCATAAAGCTTCCCCAAATTCTCACAGTAAACCAAATATATCATCGACGTGTCCCACACGCCAAAAATATATTCTCAAAACCAACAACAAATAAGCGAGAAATAATAGATGAGTATAATTCCCTCGAAAATCCCATTTTCGAACACCTTTCAGAAAACTCAAAATCGGCGAATGAAAATATAATATGCAATTCCAGAAATCACCTCAGATAATAATTCGTCGAAAAATCAACATAAATCATAAATTCAAATCCGAGCATAACAAATTCATATCCAAAAGTCATGATGGAACACCAATCAATAAAACAAAAATAAATCCGAAACCAATTCATTTCAGAAATCAATTTATAATCCGAGATCAAAATATATGCTCGATAATTGAAAAGATAAATGAGTAAATCAATAATTCGGAAAATACTTTGCATGCATCATTAAAATCAAAGGTCCACTCACAGTATACAGCTAACGTGGTACCCAAGCGTAAGGATCCTCGTCAAACGATGGGTCGGTACCTCGTCCTGTACACAATTATCTTCCGTAAACAACAATTCGACAAATAAATACGATTCTAAAACGAAACCCGAAAACCCCTCATAAACCAATATCTCCATTTCTTTCTGGATTCAAGCCAAACTTCACCACTAATATCAATCCGTCGATTAAAGTCTTCCATAGCGGAAACAAGGGAAATCCGAAGGTCGGATTCCCACAAATCGACATCCGAAACTCCAAACTTCGGAAATTTACAATCAATGTCAAACTTCTCCAAAATTCACTAAAATCACATATTCAACCTCTACAACAAATATAGGATTTAACTAGCTAAAAATTGAAGCCAGAAACCTGCTTTACGCGCCACCCACAGTGGCGGCACGTGGGCCCCAAGCGCCGCAGGCCACCACCTTCGATGGCCACCAAATTTTGGCAGCAACACCTACTCAATAAGCCTAACAACTTTTTCAACTGAGACAAGGTCAGAAAATACCTCGAAGTGGTCGAACAATCAAGCAACCCGATTGTACAGTGAAATTTTCCAATTATGCTTTCTTCCTCCACGCTTCAAATCGCTGGAAGAAGTTTGGAGAGCGTGAAGTACGGTTCAAGGCGCTTCCAAAGAACCTGGTTTGGTCACCTTTCGTGGCCGTAAATGGGAGAACTCGGCGTTGACCCATTGCTACAGTAACTTCCACGACGTGGTTCGTCGTTTTTCGGCCAAGTTTTCGTGAGATACCACCGTAGGCGTCGAGAGGAGGAGGAGACGAAGCCAACAACGCCGGTTGCACGCCTTCAGGTGGCCTGGAGGAGGAGAGAGAGAGAGTTGCAGAAGAGAGAGAGAGAGAGAGAGTTGCAGAAGAGAGAGAGAGCACGGGGGAAGGAGAGAGAAAAGAAAAAGAAATTTACCGGCCTACAGTAAACAAATTCAAATTTATACCAAATTACCATCTACAGTAACTTTGGTATTTCGCTTATAACTTTCGCATACAAACTCCGATTTTTACGTACCACATATGCACGCACTCAGTTTAAAGTCCTCTACAACTTTCATGAAGAAAATTTTCTCAAATTCTGATTCGAACAAAAAGTCAACTTTTAGGGCCACTAAAAGTATCGAAACAACGTAAAAGGTGAAAATAATTGTCGTTTACTGTCCAAATGACTAGTCAACGGGTAAATTGGGATACGTGACGTTACAACTAAAATGAGGACTAGTTGAGGACTTTCTAATCAATGGTTTATAAGACCCATTTTTCAATTATATTACGGCAAATCAACTATTAGATGTTTATATATGCATGGTAGATCACTTCTGAATTTTTTTTCCAAATTGTTAATCGTTCAGGTACCAAACTAGATCAAATAAATGGACGAACCAAATTTGTCAAACATGAACCGTTCATGTTCATAACTGATAAATCACGATTATGAATGTATTAACGATTTTTAATTTGGTTGAAAAATGGCATAAATGATCTACACATAAATATCTAAACATCTAACGGTTGATTTGCGGAAATGTGATCGAAAAGTGAATTTAACAAAAAAGTCTTCAATTAGTTTTTTTTTTCTTTTTTCTTTTTTCTTACTTTATTAAAGATGATCAAAGAATTTCACTCATACCCCTATGGTGACTAAAAATTTAATTTCAGTCTTCAACTAGTTCTCATTTTAGGGGTCCTCATTAGAATGGCTCCCCCTACTTAATTAGTAGGTATCTACTTTTATCCTAACTTTCGTCGTAGGTTACGTGTACTTATATCCCTTGTACATAGTCTTGATCTTAATTTCAGTTCTATCTATTTCGAATTCGTCAAAAAAGAAAAAAAACTGATCCTTGACTTTCATAAGCTAACTATAAAAATTTAATTAAGTCTTTACTAATTATAGCTTCGCATGACAAACTTTGGAGAGGGCATTCTAAATCTGGATCAAGTTTGATCTCCTTGTCTATGGCTTGGTACGAGGAATATTTGCAGGCTAATAAGCCTAGCAATAGTCTTGCTTCTGCTAGCCAGAAGAGTAGTAAACGATGGCAGGTCCCTGAAGATCATGTACTAAAATTAAATGTCAACGGTGCTTTTTTGTCCAATGTCCAATTTGGAGGTACAGGTGGTGTGCTTCGTAACTCTCAAGGGCAGTTTCTTACTGCTTTCTCACACATAATGAATTTCGTCAGTTCTCCTCTTCATATAGAGTTTCTGGCTATGAAGAACGGTTTGGAATTATTACATAACTTGTAAAAAATTTAAACAATAAAATTAGAGACAATTCGTTGTTTAGCACAACCTGTAATTATTCAATATCATAACAATTTGAATAAGTACTTAGCAAAAAAAAAAAATTACAGAACCAAATAAACAAAAAACGATAAAATTGATCGATAAACAAATTCAAATAAATCATCATCTTGTATCGAGATTGCTAGCTAAAAGCCAATATATTCTAATCCAATTAATTAAACTATTAAACCATACAACAAAGGTAAAAAAAAGGACCTCGACCTCTCTCTCGACGAAACCTTGGGTTTCGAGTTCCAGTAGCAGCGGCGCCACCCCCGTCCAGTCTAGCGACGCCAGAAGTCTGGCTTTCTTCTTCTCTTAAAAGAATCGAGGCACAGCTGTGATTTTGGTTGGATCCTGGTTGCAGACGAGGCATAATCCGATCTGGTCTGGGATTGGGTCTGGCGCGGCTCCGATCTCTTGTCCTATTCACAAGACTTTGTTTGAATTCCAGCAGGTAGGGCTGGGCATATTTAGCCCGAAAACCAAAAAAAATCGGCCCAGAACTGGCCCAAACGGTCCCGGCTTTTTAAAAAAATTTCACAGTTTTGCAAGGCCCAGCCCGAAAGCAATATAAAACGGTCCGGGCCTGGTCCTAAGAAATCAAAAATAAAAAAATCCCGAAGGCCCGTTTTCTGACTTTATCTATTAACTATATAATACTAAACCTATTTACTCTACTCTCTCTCCTCCTCTTTTCAGTGCCGTACACTTCTTCTCCTCTTTTCTTTTCTCCTCCTCTTCTTCTTGTTCTTCATCTTCTTCTTCTTCTCTCATCTCCTCTCTTATTCTCTGTTCATACCTTTTCTTTCTTCTTCTAGCTATGATTTTCGTCATCTTAGATACCCAAGATTTTCATTTTTATTCCTCCATATCTCAAATTTTGGTTCATGTGTTGATGTAAACAGAGTTGCAGATCGGGAAGTTTCAGTTTCCAGATCCATGCCATGTTGGGGAGAGGGCCAAGAGAATCAGGGGTGAGAGGGGTCAATTACTTCATGTCTTCAAGAAATTTATCATGTTTTCCCCATCTATGTAAAGGGGATTTACCGATTTAGGTGTTAATTGGTGGACATGAGATTTTTGCTTTTTTTTTTTTAGGGATTTTGGATTTTGATCAGTAGCCTTGAAGGCTTGTATATTTCGATTTCGATTGCAATTTTCTTCAATATCTTGTGTTGATCTTCTATTTTCTTCAATATCTTGTCATTCTTGTGTTGATCTTCAATTCGTGAAAAGTAAAACCAAAGCATAAACCAAATCTCATGATGGTGCAAAAGGCCCGAAAACTCGAGAAACCAGGCCCGGAAACTTCGGTCCGGGCTCTCTCCGGTCCCGACCTCCGGAAAACTTGATTTGAGACTGACCGGAAAACTTCGCGCTTGGTCCCGGTCCCTGTAAATATGGTGCTGGTCTGGGACCGTGCCCAGCCCTACCAACAGGTATTAAGTGAAGGAGATCAGGTTTTCTTTCCCTGATTCCAGCTGGGGTTTTGTTGCTGGCTTGGATCTTAAAAGGGAGGCAGCGGAACCGGATTGACAATGATGCAGTGCTGGAGAGACCGACCACCGAAAAATTTGGCTGCTGCTGTGATGGACTGGCAGAAGCAAACTAGGGCTTCTGCTCACTTAGCTCAGGTTTGGGCTTGGGCCTGGACTCAAATTTGGGTTATTGGGCCCTGTGTTGTGGGCTAGTAGGGAGGGTGTCTTGCCACCCTCATTTATCACTTAATGATCAGAGTGGGTCTGGCCTAAGAGGTGGACCTTCTTGGGCATTTGGGCTGGTAGATGGTCCATGACCAATCGTTGTTAGATCAAGACTGCTACGGGAGTTGGTAATTATCTGGAATAACATTGGCTTTTTTTCAAGCAGCTTATGAATAAGGAGGTGCTCCTATTTGTTTGCTAGGAAGTGGCTTTCTATTGGTACCGCAATTGCGCGCCTGGCCAATGGGGATGCTAGTCAATGATTTTACCCTAGACGACACGGAGTTTCTTTGTTTGTAAGTTCACTAATTTTATCAAGCTTATCATCGACTTCTAATGAGTTTGTTTTGTAACGAATAGGGTTTCCGGATTTTCTTGTTGGTTATCTTGTTGTCAGTACCGTTAGACTTTAGCCATTAGCAGTTTGTCGGTCGGCTATTGATCTTAATGATATCAATTCCCATTGAAAAAAAAATTAAACCATATAACAATAATCAAACTTAGCATTCTACAACTTTATATCCAAACGATTAAAAAAAGAAATTTTTGTAAAAATAGAAAGAAGAAGAAAATCTAACATGTGTTGTACTTGTTGGTCAAACTAAAGAGAAGTAGAAATACAGAGAAAAGAATTTGTTTGTTGTCAAAAGGGCTTTTATCTTCTAGTGCTTCATCAGTTCGTCTCCGTTGGGTAAATCAAAGTTTTGCTTCGGGTTGGAATTTTCTCTTTTGGACTCTTGGACTTTCGTGGCTGCCCACAATTTTAATTTGGTTTTGAGAATTTGGGACATAGGAGCCTTGTTTAATCACGTATCGGTTATGTTGGTCATATATTGGCTTTTTTTTTTTTGTTAGATGAGGTCATTTGCCTTTATGTTTCTTTTTTTTATATTAAATTTTTTCTTTAATAGCACTTTGTCCCATAAAAAGCACGTTGGCTGCTACACGTTTTAAGCTTATTTAATCTATATGTTGATATATTAATACTCAGGCCAGAAAAGACCATTACATATCCTCCCTTTACTATCTCTGGGTAGATAAAGAGTTTGTGGTAAACCACAGCGATACATAGATTAGGTCCGATCATTTGACGGTACCCATGCTCACTTATTTAAGCAAGCCTATACACTATGAAATAACATAGTAAATAAGCAAGCCTAAGGTAAAAAAACTCATAGTTGCCCTAAAAAAATAGGAAATTAATTAGAAAGCAAGAAACTAACTAAATAGAATAGCCCAAAAGGCAGCCCAAAAGCCACAAACCAAGCCCAGCGGATGGATCAGCACCCGGCCCAAATCTTTCCTCCTCCACGTTCTTGCAGCACGTACAACAGGCCTCCCAGCCTTTGGTCTAGGCCGCCGCCACGACCATCACGCCACCTGCACCACGCCGCCACGATCATCAACACCGCCACGATCATCAATGCCACGCCCACGTCGCCTGCACCAACACCGCCACGATCATCAACGCCCGACCACGCCGCCTGCACCATGCCGCTACGACCATCAACGTCACCACCTCGTTGCCACGACCAACAACCGCGTAGGCTCCACCTTTGTACATCCCACCGCCGCGCATCGAAGGCTCTAAATCAGACCCCGCTGCCTCAACAAACCTGCCGGAGCGGCAGCAACTGCTCAGACCACCGGAGCCATAATCTCAAGACAGTCCCATCCGTCCGCACTCTCCACACAGCGACGAAGCCAGAGGCTTGCCACGGGTGGGAGCCGCCGGACGAGCAACGAGATGGAAAACTGAAAAAACCGAGTTTTGGTTAGGGTTTCTCCTTGTGAGAGAATGGAGATATATAAAAAGAAGATATTATTAATACGGAATGTGAAGAAAAGTCTGCTCAACAAAGTATTGGGTTAAGTGGGGACATATCTATACTATTATTAAAATAAGAGAGTTTGTCAGCCAAAACAGAAAAAAATTATTAAAATATCTCTCAAACATTAAAAAACATTTGAACTGAAATATTTGAGAAAGACAAAATGGTCAATTCACAAATAAAAGAAAAACAAAAGAAATTTTACAAAAAAAATCAAAAATCAAAAACAAAATATGTGCAGCAATTTTCTCCACATTCTGTGGAATAACTTCCCACGTAATTATCCACACCCATAAGATGTGTTTGCAGTCTAGTATGTTATTATATTGTCTGCTAGCTTTCTTATCATCAATTAAGTACATTGTAGACACAAATTCAATGGGCGCATAAGCCCCCTCTTGGCCCTAGCTCAGTTCGCCAGTGTGTGTGTGTGTGTGTGCAGGACCCTTCTAGTGAGGGATCTTTTTTTTTTTACATTTTAAGGGATCGCTTATTAAACTCACTTTTCGATCATATATTCACATCTCAACTGTTCAATTTTTAGGTCTATATGAGTAGATCACCTCTGTAAATTTTCAGCCAAATTGATAATCATTAAGGCATTCAAAACTGCGAATTAACAATTATAAACATGAACGGTTTAGGTTCGACAGATTCAGTTCGTCCATTGATTTAATCTAATTTAATACCTTAACGATCATCAATTTGGATGAAATTTGTAGAAGTGATCTATACATTAGGACCTAAAAAATGAACGATCAAGATGCCGAAATGCAAGTTAAAAGTGGATCCCACATGGTATCCCTTAAAATGACAAAAAAAAAAAAAAAGGATCCCTTAGTGGAAGGGCCCTATATATATATATAAGCTCTCTAGGACCTCCTAACTTTAAGAATTTGAGGATTTTCACTCTTTCATACTAGTATGTGACCTAATTTAATGATTTGAACCGTTGATCCTTTAGATTCCTATACAAGAATTGTGTCTACAAAAAATCAACTAAATCCATAATCATTTTGTCATTCAAAATTGTGTAAAAAATGTGGTCCGTGAGATAAAATTAAAATGAATATTGTGCTAATCAAATGCTTAAACGTTTAGCAATTTGTCTAATTTCTTGTAGGATTCATATGTGTGTATGTAACTACAAGATGAATGGTTTAGATTTTTAAACTACAAGCTAAAAATAAAAACAACCTCACTTTTCAAGTTTAAGGAGGTCCTCTCTAAATCCTCCCTCTCCTATCAAATGAGCAGGCTTGGGTTGGGTGTATATATATATATATATAACTTTGCTCAGGAACGGACCTCCGTTCCTAAGCATAGGAACGGATTTCCAGTTTTTTCCCACTTTTCGATCACACATTCACATCTTAACCGTTCAGTTTTTAGGTCCTAATGTATAGATCACTTCTACTAATTTTCAGCCAACTTGATGATCGTTAAGGCATACACAACTGCAATTTACACGAACGAACCGAATCTGTCGAACTGAAACCGTTCGTGTACATTGTTGTAAATTGCAGTATTGAATACCTTAACGATCATCAATTTGGCTGAAATTTTGCAGAGATGATATATACATTAGGACCTCAAAACTGAACGGTTAAGATGTGAATGTGTGATCGAAAAGTGGAAAAAAACTGGAAATCCGTACCGAAAAAAAGGTACGGACGTCCGTAGCGGAGACGGACTGTGTGTGTGTGTGTGTGTAAAGACATGACGGCCTAAGTACTTTCTAGACTTAGACAATTTTAACCCTAAGGGCCTCGTGGATAGGGTTTTAGCCTACAACATATTCAATTATTTTACTTTTTAGCCACTTTTTGTTCAAGTAAATCCAGAATATGTGTTTGGCCAAAACTCTAAGTTACTTGCTCTAGTTGTAATAGGGTTTATGTTAGAGATATTCTCGGAGATATTCGTAGATATCCAATCATTGTACGATTATGTTTCCATGTACAACTCTATCTCTATGCTATAAACTGGGCAGGCTTGGGTCGGTCCGACCTAAAGACATGACGGCCTAAGTACTTTCTAGACTTAGACAATTTTAACCCTAAGGGCCTCGTGGATAGGGTTTTAGCCTACAACATATTCAATTATTTTACTTTTTAGCCACTTTTTGTTCAAGTAAATCCAGAATATGTGTTTGGCCAAAACTCTAAGTTACTTGCTCTAGTTGTAATAGGGTTTATGTTAAAGATATTCTCGGAGATATTCGTAGATATCCAATCATTGTACGATTATGTTTCCATGTACAACTCTATCTCTATGCTTGTAATCCTCTGTATAAAGATGCCCTTATTATCAATGAAAGCACGACTCAATTCTCTCCCAATTTCAATTTTTCTAAAACACGTTATCAGCACGAAGCACTAACCCTGAAACCCTAAAATCGTAGCCTTCAAACCCTAACAACCACCGACCCCCACCTTTGTCTCCCAAAAAAAAGAAAATAAAGGGCAACACAGCGCAAAGAAAAAAGAGGCAGTGGCCCAGAAAGAAAAAAGAAAAGAGGACGTGGCCAAGTTGGCAGAAAAGAAAAGGAAAAAAAAAAAAAGGGGGCAGCCCAGAGTTTCGGAGAGGCCCCGCTAGGCCCACGTGCTAGCAGAAGAAGGAGAAAAAGAGAAGAAAAGGCCCGCGGTTCACGGTCCGCCAGAAAGAAAAAAAAAGTAGGAGCGGACCAGAAGAAAGAAAAAAAAAAGGAAGTGCCACGGCCCACTGCCAGAAGAAGAAGTCAAGGCCCAGCAGATCCAATCCTCAGTAGGCTTAGGCCTAAGCAGAAAAAAAAAAAAAAAAAAAAAAAAAAAAAGGGCAGCCCACTAGCCAAACACTGCCAAGCTTGGGCCACATCAGACGACCAAATTCTGACGACGATTTCCAATACCTCTTGGAATCGGATTTCTTGGAAGCGACCACAAACACATCATTGTTTCGATCTAATCCAATACCTCTTGGAATCGGATTTCTTGAAAGCGACTATTCTCAGAAATTCTAAATTTCTTGGGAGCGACTACACTCAGAAATTTTATATGTTTTCGTGGTAATTTTTTTCACTCCAAAACTAACCTTTTTTCTTGTTCTCTTTCAAGATGAGTAACCTGAACAAACTGGACTTCGCTCCATTGGGAACAACTGGCTTTGGATATCATAAGTGGGTTCGTGATGTCTGCCAGCATCTCAAGGCCGATGGAATCCTATATACGATTCTCGAGCCTAGCCAGGACACATGCTAACTGTTGAGCAAGCTCAAGCTTTGGAAGCAAATAGAGCAACCTTGGAGGCAAATAAGGCGAAAGTCATCATCCTAATGACTCGTCATATGGATGATTCGCTTCAGTACGAGTATATGAACGAAGAAGACCCCAGAAGGCTGTGGGTCTCACTCGAAGAAAGATTTGGCAACGTCCGTGACTCCCTCCTTCCTGAACTAGAAGTGAGATGGCATAGCCTCCACTTCTGTGATTGCAAGTCAGTTATTGACTACAACTCGGAAGCACTTCGCATTAAATCCTTAATAGAATTATGTGGAAAAGATATCACAGATGCGATGTTGATTGAGAGAACTCTCTCTACCTTATCCGTCTCCGCATTGATGGTTGCTAAGAACTATCAAATCGATGTTACTATAGGATGAATCACAAGGTTTCATGAGCTCATTGGAGCCAAGGTTCTAAAAAACGCTAAGCGCTAGTCGGGCGGTGACCCGGGGACTAGACACTTTATATTTTTTTAATTTTTAAATTATTTTTATGACCTATAATAATATAAATAAAAATATTAAAGTCTAAAAATTAATTATAAATATAAAAATAGTCAAAATATAGAATAAATTAGGGTTTAGGGCCGCCTAGTCCCCACCTACCACCGCCTAGTCCCCGCCTAGCACCGCCCAAGCGGCACCGCCTAGCCCACCTAGTCCCCGCCTAGTAGCCCAGCGTCTAAGAGCAACGCCTAGGCCAAAATCTGATCGGTTCCTTACCACCTATCGCCTAGGCGGCCGCCTAGGCCGTTTTTTAGAACATTGATTGGAGCTATGAATGTCGCTGAAAAACATGACAACATCCTTGTGAAGAACTATAATTCGAGCCCCGTGGGAATAGAGAATATTCCGGAGTCCAATTATAGTCGCGTCCCTAAAGGAGGGCGCCTAGAGCGAAACCCTAAATTTAGGGATAATTCTGGACGTTTTGGTCTATACAATCGCTCTACTTGGGAAGGTAACCTCCAAAATAGGCGAACACAGAACCGAAGAGGTCAACGTGGAAAGAGAGAGGGAGGCAACCGAAGAGGTCAACCGAAGAGCTCGTGAAGAAATTGTCACCGCCTACAAAGCATATTGTGAAGCAAGAAAAGCTCACTATGTGGAACAAGAAGATCAAGAAGATGATCTAGAGTGAAGGGTTGAAGACTTCAAACTAGGCCTGGGCTCGGTGCGGTTCGGGCCGGTTTGGGCCTAAAACCGCAACCACACCGGATAATGTGGTAAGCCCAAAATCCAAACCGCAACCGATTTATAATTGTTTCAACCGGATTTCCGGTTTCACCGTTTTATCGGTGCGGTGTCGGTCTGCACCAAATTGTAAACACAAGAAGATGTGGTGGAATTTGGAGCAAGCAAGCTGCACTGCTGCAGCAGGTCCAAACAACAGCAGCCCCGCCATCTACTTCACCCTTTCAGCTTTCATTCCTCCGAGTCACTAACAGCAGCCCCTCCATCTAGCCACAAAAGTCCCAAAACAGATTAAGATATTTTAGTGATCATATTCAAAAGCTTAAAGCCTAAAGCTTTACAAACATATTCAAAACAGTCCACATAAAACAGATTCAAAGTCCCATAGTTTCAATTTCCAGAAATTAGTCAAACACTCGGTACCCATTTTGCAAAACACCAATTTACTTCAACAAAACACCAATCAAAACCAAAATCAACAAAATCCGCCAGCAAACCAAGCAGTTATAAATGTCTTGATTCAATTACCCTTGTGAAAAAATGAAGAACAACAACTATATACTGATATGCCAGTGGAGAAGAGAAGATGCTAAGTGAGAGGAGATGCTCACCTGAGTCGTGAGAGATTGAGAGCCTCAGAGAATATGCCTCGGCGTCGGCGCCGTTTAGTCGAAGGAGAGAGTGAGAGGAGAGACTAGGAGAGAAAATGCAAAATGGATCGAATGCGGCAAAGAAGAGAGGTTAGTCTCTTAGGGTTTCTACCAGATCGAGTGCAGCCAAGCCTAGGTAAGCTTGCTTTAGGGCCAATCAGAAATTGACAAGTATTAAAATTAAATAAAAAATATAATTAAATAAATTCGGGTCGGTCGGTTTTAATCCGGTCGGTTCGACACCTGGACCCGATTTCGACCCGAAGTGAAGCGGTGCGGTTCGGTGTGTGCTCAAAACGGCACAGTTTTAGATGCGGTGCGGTTACTGCACCCGAAAATGCGGGCGGGTCGGGTCGGTAACCGGATTTCCTGTCCTATATGCCCAGTCCTACTTCAAACCTGGTTGGGATTAATAGATCGCCAATTCTGTTTTAAGTCTTTATTTTTCCAAGAGATGTAATAGGCAATTGCCATATATTTTGTAGTAAATGCCATTGGTTTAGTTTTTCTTCACACAGGCTCATCCAAAATGAGTATGATGTCTAGGAAGGTTTTGAGATAAGTGGTACTTAAGCGACCTTTGCTCCATCGACATCTCTCTACTCATCTAATCATATTTATTTTGGACTTACCGAAAGAAGTTAAACGACTACCGTTGTTTTGCATTAGCTAGCATTTGGATTAGATTCGCTTAATGGTTAAGAAACAATGATGTATTCCGTTGGCTTATGAATAAAATTTCGAGTTCTTTTCATTATGACTCCATTTTGATTCTGAACATATTACTTTGTGACTACAATGGCTGGACCATCAGGATTAGTTCAAGGACATGGAATAACCCAAATTCCGCTTGCCAAATGGCACATTGATTATTGTCACAGAAACTCTCTAAGCTCCTAGGGAAAATCAAACTCTATTGAGCCATTCGAGCAAATGGATTCCATGCAGAAATGCATGTAGAGAACGAAAATGAGCTCATTTGCAATACCTCTAATGATTGCGAACAAAAGCGCATCATAGAGAAGTTTATGTGTCTCCTTAGTGGACTCTATGTCACTATTCGAGCTATTAAATCCAATAAAGTTATGAGATAAGATCTCTTGGATTTAGACATATATTGGCTTTGTCACGACAGGATAGGTCATCCTAGTCATGATATGATGATCCATCTACTAAAGACTTCACACAGACATCCATTCTTTCGAGCGAAACGAAACAATAACCAAAAGTTGATTCCTGGACTAAGTGCGACCGCCGCCGCCGCCACCTCTGTCTCTGGCATCGCCGCCGTCCACTGCGGGCCTAGGGTCGTCGTAATCCCTTCTAATGATGCCATGGTTGGCATCTCCCATGGCCATGACGCCATGGATGGTGTCCATCATGGTGATCCTCAGGTGATGCTGCAATCACCAACTTTGCTTCAAATAGCGTTTCAGACGCTCAGGCCCAACCAAAACCCTCATTGGTTGCTTCTAAGGCCTCTCGCTCGTTTTACAAAGTCCGTTCCTTAGGTAAATTAGGACTGAGACCGTCCCATGCAAAGGATATGAAAAAACTCATTCTGTTCTTACATAGAATCCATGGGGATTTCGTGGATTGATTCAACCAACTTGCGGACGTTTAAATATTTCATGATGTTGGTTGACAGCAAACACGCTGGTCACATGGCGTGCCATTGTCCACCTATAAATGCTGCTTATACTACACTCCTAGCACATATCATATGACAACGGGCTCACTCCCCGGATCATCTTCTTCAGTCAATTGGACTTGACAATGCAAGAGAGTTTACATTGAAAACTTTCGATGGTTATTGCAATGGGACTGATGTTGGACATCATATTCCCATGTACACACCCAAATGGTCTCCCTGAAACGACTACGATGGTAGTCCGGACATTGGTAATGTGCACCAATCTCCTTATATCTGCTTGGGTGATACAATATCGCAAGCAGCTATGCTAATTCGTCTACGACCCACCGCCACTCAATCTACCTCTACGTTACAGCTAGTGACTATGTACCAGTATCATACTTACGCATATTTGAGTGTGCCAATTGCGCCACCACAGCACACTATGATGGGTCCTTACAGACGAATGGGCAACTAAGTTGGATTTGAGACTCCAACAATCGTCCGCCACTTAATGCCCTTGCCAGGCGATCTCTTTATCGCTAGATTTGCGGATTGTCACTTTGATGAGATAGTCTTCCAGTCGTTAGGGGGAGATAAGAACACGGATGTTCAGCAGGAACGACAGGAATTGTCATGGTCTGTCCCCACTATGTCTCATCTCGATCCCCGCTAAAGTGACGAGATCACACATATCTGCTGAAAATATGCCTGCAAGGATGGACGTCCCTACGAGAGGACGTAATGCCACCCTACATGGAAGTAGGCATGACACCAACGCAATAGAAAGTGGCACTCTGGCGTTACAGGCCATGGCCTCAGCTAGGATGCGTGGGAGGCCCGTAGATTCGAATGATACTTTGGCACAACCCAATCCTTGGATCATCGACACTCAAAATCCGTCTCATGAGAATCTTCTGGATTAAAGTTATCGTTGAGGGACGCCTCAACGTCAGAACCTATTCCTAAGAATATAGAGCTATTTGAAAATTACACTAGTGTACATGAGACGTGGGATAGAAACTCCATCATAATTGATGATGTATTCGCGCATTTCATAGCGCATGAGTTTGTTGAGTCAGATGATATCGAACCACGCTCCGTTGATGAATAATTACACGCATTTCGATGCATGTAATTGTATCTAAAACACGAGAATTAGAAATCTTCAAGTCAATTAATATGTAATTAATCTATTTTTATTTATTTTGTAGTAAATAAGTGGAATTGTGGAAATCGAGAGAAAATGGTGGAAAATTGAACAATATGGAGTTTCTGACAAAAAGACGAAATAGTTGATTGCGGTCAATCATAGTCTACATGAGCGAGGAAGCCGATTCCGGGTATTTCAAGATGATGCCTCCCGATGTGCTTTGAGACCGGAGGAAGAAAAAGAAAAAAGAAGAAGAAACAATTCATGGATTAATCAGTGGCTTAATTAAACATTGGCTTAATCATTAATTTGATTAATTAACTAAGTGCTTCAGCCATGACCAATTAAACATTGGCTTAATCATTAATTTGATTAATTAACTAAGTGCTTCAGCCATGACCATGACGTGCAGCAATCAACCCTTGATTGTTTGTTTAATTGTTTTGGGCCAATTACACGGCTACACATGGCAGCAGCCTCTCACTAGATTTTTTTCTTCTCTTCCTCATGCACACTGCACATGCACATTCTAGGCCACTCATATTCTCTCAGCCATATATATACCCCCATTAGCTGATAACCCATTCGAACCCTTACCCACAGCGCCGCACAGCCTCCTTCTTTAATTTCATCGACCTCACCAAGAACCCACTCCATTACTCTCTCTCACTCACCCTTCACCGAAGCCACCCACACCTATTGTTATTTTCAATTTCTCTTCTAACCAAATCTTCATCAACTTTTCAAGAAGCTTCAAGGGGTCTCATCTACACCAAGATTTGAGATTGGGTAAAATGAGAAGCCATAAATCAAGGCTTGTCATAATTGCTTCATAGCAATTTGTGACTTGTTCTTGTTACTTCTCACTTCTCTTCACCTTTACCTCTTTAATTGATGTATATTGTTGTTGATTTGTTGATGGGTTGTGAGTAGTCTATTTAGGAAACTAGGGTTTGAGCCCTAGCATGGATTTAATGTAATAAATATATTTTGATTAAATGGTTTTCAATTTCGTGTTTGGCATATGTTCTAATCTATATTTTTTTGGCTTAGATGCATGATTAGGAGTTTGATTAACTCTTGAATGTGTAGATGAGCATGTCTAGAACAAATTAGGGGACCTAATCACCTCTCTAATTTATAGCTAGAACACTTGTTTAGAACATGATTAGTTACAATATCAATTTCGATTGCCGTATTGGCTAGCTTGGGAACTTTGATTCTAGGACTCTTCGCCTTTTGGTGCAACTAGAGGCCCTAACAAAGCTCTAGATTGTCCCAATTGAGTTTCTACGACCCTTGATCCGGAGTAGGAATACCCTTTAAGGAATCTAATGACCCATGAGCCTTGAAAAGCCTTGGGTACGGTTCTTGATGCCACTATGAATTGAATGTGTGATGCCCCGGAAATTCGTATTTATTTTCCGAGGATTTTCCGGAATCTAATTAGTGGTTATTGGATGGTTTCGTGGCTCGTGGATGGAGCGGAAGTGGTTCGGATGAATTTTTATTCGAAAAGTATGACTTTAGGGGGGATTGCTAAGGTTGACTTTTGATACGTTGAGATTCTCCGAAAACTTCCTTCACGAAAGTTGTAGAGCGCGTCGATACGAGTTCGTGGACATGCGGAACGCGAGAATCGGAGTTCGTATGAAGAAGTTATGGGCTTCGGAAAAACTTTCCATTTTGGTATAAAAGGACGAAATTTTCCGGAAATTGCAAAGAAGGCCAGATTTCCAAAAACGGAAACCCAGCTCTTCCCGAGCCCGAGTCGCACCAGCCACTTGGCCGGCGTCGTTCTCGCTCCTCCGGCCACCGTAGGACTCGATCCAAGGTGGGTTGTGTTCGCCTTGCTGCCCTCTACACGTCTGTGGAAGCAATCGAAGGTGGGTTGAGCTGTAGCTCGTGCTACGACGTCGAGAAAAGTCCGAGGAGAGGTCGGAATCGCCTCCAGTCGCCGATCTTCGTTCTCTCAGCTCCGGCCACCTTTGGCCGTGTTTCCAAAAGAGATTTTGCACTCCAAGGGACGTAGATCATTTCCCCCAAGGTGGGTTACATCGATTTCATCTGTGGAGATCGAATTGGAGCGAATTCAAAACTAGGGTTCATCGGATCCGTTGGCTTCTAAGGTAAAATTCGACCGATTGGTTTATATTTGGACTTTGTTGTAGTTATGAAAGTTGAAATTGGAGTTGAGATGAAGAACTTTGGTGTTGGAAGTTTTGTCAAATTCCGAGTTTGGTTTGGCGGCGGTGCCGCCACTGTGGTGGTGTTTTCCGGCGGTTTTCGGCCACCTCAGGGATAGTTTCTGTTCCTGAGTTCGATCTACTCATCGATATGAGCATTTCGATATATTGTTTGTAATTTTTGGAGATCGTATGAGCATGTTGTGATTTTTACGGTTTCGGACCGTTCGATGTTTCGATCCGTGAGGATTCGAGCTTCCGATCGACTTGTGGTTTTGGCATATCGATCGTAGAAGTATTCCGGAGACATTGGGTGGTCTCGGATGTGGTTTCGCCTCGATTGGCGTCACTTTGGGGATTTTAGTTCAAAACAGGGGTTTCAGACTTAAATCGTTTGTGGATTGTTGCTAAGTTGAAACCGTATGTGATTAGGTGCTTGACGAGGTATTCTTGGACGGTTGTTTTTTTGGTGTGGCTGCCTTGTTCAGTATTGAAGATGCAGCGGGAGTTTCGAGGTGAGTAATCTCACATTGTTCATTTACTAACGGGCTTACTTTATCGTTTTGTTAGTTATTTAATTAACTGCAAACTATAGTTGGTATTAGTAGGCATTCCTGAGCGAATGACTACGTATATATATATTTACGTGAAATATATATATTCTTGTGGATGGTATTTGATGAATAATATGCATGATGATGCTTATATTATTGTTGAATGTGACTTTTCATGGAAACAATATTGTGGAAAAAGATGTTTTCTATTGTTAAAATGTATTGAGTTTGATGTTACATTTTTGAGTCAAGCGTGACTCATTTAAATGTATTGGTCTTTGTACCAAGGGTCACAGATGGTGAGCAGGGATAAGGAAAGCCGAGATTAGATGTTAGTAACGTTTTAGGTCAGGTGTGACTTACTTAACGTTTGACTTTGAGACCATACGGGGTCTAAAGATCATATGTCACAGATGGTGACAGGTTGCAGATGGCGACCTTGATGTTTGATTTCATGATCAGACGGGATCTGAAATCATATGTCACAGATGGTGACAAGTCGCAGATGGTGACCAAGGCAGGAAATAGGTAATCACGTCCTTGGTAGGACGAGTGATTACAATTTCAACAGAGATCTAGTCTGTCCGCCGTGCATTGTTTCTTGATTGAAACGTGATTTGTTTCTTGATTGAAACGTGATTTGTTTATTGATTTAAACGTGATTTGTGCGGGTCTATCCCGTGATTTGTTTATTGATTTAAACGTGATTTGAGTGAGTTTATCTCGTGATTTGTGTGGGTTTATCCCGTGATTTGTTTATTGATTTAAACGTGATTTGAGTGAGTTTATCTCGTGATTTGTGTGGGTTTATCCCGTGATTTGTTTATTGATTTAAACGTGATTTGTGTGAGTTTATCTCGTGATTTGTGCGGGTCTATCCCGTGATTTGGTTATTGATTTAAACGTGATTTGAGTGAGTTTATCTCGTGATTTGTGTGGGTTTATCCCGTGATTTGTTTATTGATTTAAACGTGATTTGTGTGAGTTTATCTCGTGATTTGTGTGGGTTTATCCCGTGATTTGTTTATTGATTTAAACGTGATTTGAGTGAGTTTATCTCGTGATTTGTGTGGGTTTATCCCGTGATTTGTTTATTGATTTAAACGTGATTTGAGTGAGTTTATCTCGTGATTTGTGTGGGTTTATCCCGTGATGTGTTTATTGATTTAAACGTGATTTGAGTGAATTTATCTCGTGACTTGTGCGGGCTTTTATCCCGTGATTTTGCGTGAGTTGTTTTGAGTTACTCATACGGGCTTGCAAAAGCTTACCGGCTTTGTTGTGTGACAACCCGGTGCACTATTCAAACGGTGTAGGGGTTAACCTTGCAGGTCAGGGTGATCGTGGCTGAAGCTGAGGTGGCTTGTTGGCAACAGAACGGGTAGGAAGCATATTTGGTTGGCCTTTCCATTTTTATGACTTCCGTTGTGTAGTAAACTCTGAGGAGCTTTTACGTTTTATCTTGTTGTTGACAATTTAATTCGTAAGCTTATGTAATATATGACCCTGTGGGCGGGTCAATATTGACATAGTGGGTTCAGGGCATCAACATGTATATTGTATAAAGGGAAAAAGTTTTCCAGGTATTTGGTATTGATGGCTGAACGTTCACTCATGTATAATTATGGGGTTATATATCGATTTTTAATTGTATTAAAAATCAGGGGCGTGACAGAATGACCATTGTCGGAATATATTTGTGCATTGAATTTGGCTAGGAGGATACCCTAGTGACCTAATTTCCATTTCTTGATTAGTTTCTATTATCTCAAGTTTTATTAGCTACTTTAATTTTCAATTGTCAATTTATTTTTCAAAATCAAAAATCAAATTTCACAAACCACTTTCATTGTCCATACCATTTGGTTGTGGGTTTCCGCATTCACTTGTGGTTCTCTTGACCCATTTTAGGCTTGGTTGTTCCGAGCCGGGCATGTAAATAGCTTGGTGCTATTTTTAGGTTTTGTTTGTTAAATTGTTGGTGACTTAGTGATCGGCATAACCAAGGATTGTAGTTAGCTTTTCAATCCCCGTGGTACGATAATTTCAGGTTCAAATATTTTCCACTTCTTCGATGACCGTGCCCTTATTGCGCGTAAGTTGCATTTAAGCACCAAATCAATGAATGAATGTCAACGTAGAGAGATTTGACCTAAATGGAAATATGTGATCCAGGTTAAGTTGGATTCTCTAACGAAGAGGAAGGTTTTCGAGCCAGTGATGCCAACACATCCTAACATAAAACCTGTTGACTAATGGGTCTTTGTTAGAAAGCGTGATGAGAAAAAAAGATAGTAATCTCACCTTATGGCGCAAGGTTTCTCACAAAACGCCCTGGAATCGACTACGATGAGACATATTCTCTCGTAATGGATGTCATTGCACTCCACTACCTTGTTAGTTTGGTAGTTTTCGAATAACTTAACATGCAACTTGCAAATGTGGTCACTACGTATCTCTATGGGGATCTAAATACGGAATATACATGAAGGTTCATAGTGAACTTCATTTACCCAAGTCAAGTGGCTCTAGACTGCGGAGCGCGTTTACAATGAAGTTGAAACGTTCACTAAAGTGACTACTGATTGGGAAGGGATATGCCCGCACTTTTCTAAAACAAGTTCCGGATTCTATCGCGGTTCATGTTGGACATGATCTTCATTGTAAGCCCTTAAAGAGTTAAGGGAAACCGCTGAACACATGAAATCCAAGTTTGACATGAAGGATCTTGGGAGAACACGATTATGTCTCGGTTTGGAACTTGAGGATCGTGTTGATAGATGCTTAGGCATTTTGATAAGGTCAAGCCTTCAAGCACCTCCATGATCGTCCGTAGTCTTGATCCTGAAAATGATCCTCTTCGTCCGAAGGATGATGACGAAGATGTGCTAGAGGCAAAGGTGCGCTGCTTGAGTACAATAGGCGCATTATTGTACTTAGCTCAATGCACAAGACCGGACATCTCATTTGTCATGAACTTGTTAGCTAGACACAACTCCGTGCCAACGCGACGCCATTGGATTGGTGTATAACATATCTTTCGATACTTGAGGTGTATAATTGATATGGGCTTGTTCTATCCCTACAGAGAGATGATGGATTCGAACCCATCACACACTAGGAACGCCACCAATATTGGCCTATGTCCTTTACCCCCATCCCAAAACAACATTGGTGTTTTGGAAGGTTTTACTGATGCTAGGTATCTCTTTGACCCACACAAATGTCATTCCAAAAAATGGTGAAGTGTTCACCATGGGTAAAGACTGTGATATCTTGGAGGTCTACAGAACAGACCCTTGTCGCTATATCTTCGAACCATGCAGAGATTATAACTCTTCACGAAGAGGTTCATGGATGTATATGGATTAGATCCATAATTACGCTAGTTCGAAGCAATTGTGGTTTGAAGTCTACCACAAGATGAGCCTACGAGTATTTATGAGGATAATTCTGCTTGCTTTGAGCAAATGAAGCAAGGCTACATCAAAAGAGACAACTTCAAGTATAATCAGCAACAATAGACTCTCCTCAAGATCAAAGTGAACTAGGTTCGATCTGAGGACAGTGTGGCAGACTTGCTCCCTAAGTCATTGCCTAAATTCCACTTTTGAGAAACATGTTCCTAGCATTGTCTACGGAAGTTATCTGAACTCCATGACCGTAGTCTCAGGGGGAGATGCAGACATCAGGGGGAGATGTCTGGATGTATGGTCTCAAAATGTGAAGGGTGTGTTGTACTCTTTTTCTCATTCAACCGAGATTATTTTTGTCCCACTGGGTTTTTGTTACTCGGCAAGGTTTTTGACGAGGCAACGAGAGGAGCACCACGTTTGGGCGACACAAGGGGGAGTGTTCAAGTAAATCCAAAATATGTGTCTGGCCCAAACTCTAGGTTACTTGCTCTAGTTGTAATAGGGTTTATGTTAGAGATATTCTGGGAGATATTCGTAGATATCCAATCATTGTACGATTATGTTTCCATGTACAACTCTATCTCTATGCTTGTAATCCTCTATATAAAGAGGCCCCTATTATCAATGAAAGCACTACTCAATTCTCTTCCAATTTCAGTTTTCCTAAAACATTTTTTAATTTTTTAAGAAAAAAAATAGTCAAAGATGAGATTTGGACCTAGTGCTTCTAAATCCCAATATAACACAAGACCATTGAATTAAATGATCTCTTTATAATGAGTTCTAACACTATTTATAATCTAAACTCTCACTGGATTCTTTATAATGAGTTCTAACATTATTTGTAATCTAAAATCTCACTCTGAGAGCCCTCACAAAACCTAGGTTAGGTTTCCGCCATTCCTACGGCGGCGGCAAGCTTTGGTTCGTCTTCGTCAAGAGCAACGGCAACAGCATCACTTCATGGCGCTGATCTCGAATGGTGGCCCAGTTTAATTAGGTTGATTTCCTCCATGTTCTTCAATGGTGGAGAATTTCAGGTAGATAGGAGTTAATCTATGATTTTCCATTGTGATGAGTTTGCCGGCATTAGTCTACGGCTTGATTGCGATCCCAGATTCCTGAGTTTGGAGGTGAAATAGTTTGTTGTCATCAGTTTTTTGGCGGCTCAAGCGGATCGATAGCTAGGGTAAGTCAACAACAAGAGATGGTCAACGATGACAAAGGGTTGGCGGGGAATTAGGCTGAGATAGTCTAGCAGTCTAGGCAACTAAATCTTGTTCGTTGGGTGGCGTTGTCTCCCATCAAGCTTGGGCCTGCTAGGCCTGGGCTACGTGCATTGCTCCTTTTGGGGAAAGGATGACACTTGTGAGTCTTCTCTTGGGCCTCAATAGGAGTGGATCACTTATTTGGGTTGGGTATTAAGGAAGGGTGTATTGTCACCTTGCCTTTTACCTAACGCTTGGTTTCGAGCCTGCAAATACGAGATTTTTCGTATAATCATTTAATCAAAGATCATTCCGGCATACCACAATTGAGTGCATTGGCGGCAAAAGATTCACAGGTGATTAGAGATATTTTTTCTTTTATAGGCTCATTTTAAATAAGTGAGCGTCAATGTATTAATGATGGTACTAGCTAGTTTGTCACTAAACTATTTGGCCACTGATTTAGGATGCAAGTATAAGGGATTTATTGTACATGTCATTCTCGCTTTAAGATTAATGAAATAGAGAAAAAATTCTTTATATTCAATTTTTTTTTATGACAGAAAAAAGATTAATTACAACAAGAACGAAAAACCCCGAGAAACTCCCCTTCCTAGCTGATCCAAATGGAACATTAGGCACACTGAAAGGGGGAGGCAAGCAAACCACACTTTAGGATTCTGATGATTATAGGCTAAAGTTGCCAAATGATCTGCTACAAAATTAGCTTCTCTAAAAATATGTCTAAATATTACATTATGAAATTTATGTACTAGTTGCCTAATATCCTTAATTAGAAGCTTGACTTGCCAAGGAACGTTAGCTTTGCCCAAGATGCAGTCAATTAAAATCTTTAAGTCGCCTTCAACAAGGATATGATGTAGATTTTGCAGATAGGCTGTATGAAAAGCTTCTCTTAAAGCCGTCACCTCGGCAACCAATATATTTGTTGATCCAATAACTCTGCAAGCAGCAACAAGAGGATTTCCATCAGAATTTCGAATAACAAAACCAATAGAAGCCTTACCGTTTTTCACTGAACCATCAAAGTTTAACTTGACAAACTGGTTTAACGGAGGATACAATTTTATGTAGCAATTTTATGTAGCAATCCTTAGATAAATTCTGAGAGAACCTTTTGTGATTAGCTTGAGAATAAAGTTGACCAAGATTGAAAGCTTCAAACGAAGTTACAGAAGGAGTAAAATTATGACCTTGAAAAACTGTTTTGTTCCTAGCCTTCCAAATAGACCATATAATATAAATAGCCTTACTAAGCAAGTCATCACCATTCTTATGTCTACTGATAAGCATAGTTAGTAAAAAAGGGAACGTGTATAGTACGAAAAAAATACATACATGTATTATTCTGACATTTTATCAAATAGTTCGTTGAAAAGTTCGACAAAATATTTTTAATTAATTAAATAATTAAAATTTTTAATTAAACATATTAATTTATATTAATTTTTGTTCAATAACATGTGTAAAAATACAAAAAAAAAAAACTTAAAAATCATGTATAGTACATGTATAATACTTTTAGCTTCAAAAGTACAGGAAATTTAACGAGTCCCTTTCAAAAATACGAAGTACGAAAGTATTTTTGAAAAAAACGTAAGTACGTGTTTTATTCGCGTATAATACGAAAAATTACTAACTATGCTGATAAGGTTTAACCAAGAAAATAAAGAACCATTCTAGTGAAGAGGATTTAAGCCATCAAAATAGATCCAGACTTGTTGAGCATAATGACAAGATCTAAAGAGATGTTCAACAAATTCAAAATCATTATTACAAAGAGAACAAATAATAGGAATATAAGACGCTAATTTATCTCTAGTCTTAAGTCTGTTTCTAAGCATAAGCCAAGCAAAAATATTGATTTTAGGTGGAATATTTAACTTCCAAATCTTATTCATTAGAGCAAATCTAGTATGAGGGATGATGACATGACCCACCCCGAAATTTCACCATGAAATCCGAGGTAGCCCTGCGGGGTCCACTGGTAAAGAAGGTTTTACCGATTTTCGGTAAAACCTCCCCTAAAAGTAGGCAACCCAAAACCTGTAAGAACACATTTACACTTCTAATAATCCAACCTTATTCTCCTGGAGCCACCCTACTCCCCAAAACCAAACAGCTCCACAACCAAAAAAAACAAAATCACAACTCAAGTACCAATAATCCAACAAAAGATCCTCAAATTAAATTACATCAAATTCTCGTAGTTGGGTCATAAACCCTAAATAAAAGAATACTACAATTTAGATAACATCCCCAAGGTGATCAGAGCAATCTAAGATAAGAAACTGAAATAAAGTTCGGTAGGTTAAACAAATAACCTACAATACGAGATGATTGCAGCGCTACGGATACTATGCCTCAACTCTAACACTGCGAACTGGGCATTTGAAACCAAAGGGCCCAAGCGAAAGTATTTAAAAATGTTAGTGTGAGTGGACAAAAATAAATAATTGCAATAAATGAAATAAGGGAAGAATTTATACTGTCCCACATAGTTAAACTTATAAAACTGCAATGCATGCAACATTTAGAAAACATTCTCCTCTAAATCAGGAATCTTGTGAAAACAATCTAGCCCCGCTGGTTAAAAAAATAATATAAAATCGGACTAGCCCCGCTAGTCAAGTAACAGAAGAGTATGGGGAAGAAGAAATCACCATACAACAAAGAGTCTCCCAGACTCGGGTCGGAGCCTTCCAGGCTCTATCCTCGACTACGACCCACATACACAAATTAAGTAAGGAGGAGCCTCGACTGCAACTCACGTGAGGAGGAAAACTACAAATAAAGCAACCCAAGTATGGTGAAAGGAAACATTTGCGAAAACCGAAAACCGAAATCCATAAAGCTTGCCCAAAATCTCGCAAATAAAAGTATGAGTATAGTTCCCAACCGTACTTGGTAAATCTCAAGAAAAAATAAAATAAATCAACGACGTGTCCCACACGTCAAAAATATTCTCAAATCAGTACACAAATAATCAAGATTAGATTCTAAATCATAAATCATAACAATAGCCAAATCCGAAATCATAGCAAATTCATATCCAAAAATCAAGCCAAGTATTAAATCATAATCCGAAACCGAAAGCCAAGATAGTTAAACCAAATTCAAATGTTATATTCCGAAACCAAGATCATATTCTCGAATGCTAAATAAAATCATTCATTTGTAAAAGTAATTTCATGCATATATTATTTAAAACGAAAGTCCACTCACAATATATGGCTAATCCTGCCGCCGGTCGGAATCCTCCTCAAGTGGGGTCTCCTCACGTCCTGTACAAAACGGTAATCATAAACAAAAAACTCAAGGCTCGGAATTTAGAATATAAGGACAATAACTGCAACTTAATCTCCGACCCCGAAAACCTAATTGCTTCAACTTCTCAGATTCGACCCAAACTTCACCACTAACATCAATTCATTAATTTAAAGGTTCTAGGGCAAAACCCGGAGAAATCCGATGGTCGGATTCTCGTAGATCGATAACCGTAACTTCAAACTTCGGAAACCTACGATCGATGTCAAAACTACTCCAATTTTCTACCAAAATTATATCTACAAGTCCAATACGTTAAATACAACTCAACTATTCCAAAAGGAAAGCTAGAACCAACCCTACGCGCCCCCCATGCGCCTCCAACAGTGGCAGCGTGTAGGGCAACCCCCGAATTGGGTTAGAATACCTATGCCAAATTCTTCCTCTCATCCTCCCAAACAACATTCACAACTACCATAAAGTCCAATTTGAAGCACAGAGACCGGAATTTACCTCGAAAGCAAAAGGGGTGATTTGAAACCCTAGATCTTCAATCCTTCGATTCGACCACCACACTTTAAATTGAGGCAAGAGGCTTGGAGGGATTGATGTGTGTTCCAAGAGCTCCAAGACCCATTACGTAACGCCGGAGGTGGCCGGAAACTCGAGTTCCGACGAAAACCCGAAAACGGCGACGCTTAATTCTTTCTCCTTGCTGCACCTTCCACGGTTCAAACCAAGCCACCAAACTACCCTAGAATTGAAGAGGATGGTGAGAGCTTTCTAACAGTACCAGCGGCGCCAAAATCCGTCGTCGGATGGAGGAGAAATCGCCGACGAAAAAATGACGGGATCGGGGAGAGAGAAAGGTGAACAGGGTAAAAGAGGTAGTTTATGAAAATAGTAAGTTTCCAAAGTAAAATTTTTCTATTTATAGTAAAATTTCCTGAAACAGTAACTTTAGTTTTCTGATCATAACTTTTGCATGCGAACTCTGATTTAAGCGTGCCACGTGTCCACGGACTCGGTTTAATATCCTTTGCAACTTTCTTGAATGAAATTTTCTCAAATTGTTATCCCATAAAAAGTCAACTCTTAAGACCCCTAATCGGTAAAATGAAAATCGAGAAAAGTAAAACTTATGCCACGTTTACTTACTTGGAATGGAAAATAATCATGAATCGGAGACAACTGGAATGGGAGAAGAAAGGAATCGGTATTGATTCCGGAAGAGTTGATTCCTAAACCCATCTCCCCCCTTCGTAATCAAATTCCTGAGTATTCAGGAATCGATTCCTTATAAGGAGGTGGGACCTACACCCATTCCGATTCCTTCATGTGTTAGTAAACGCGGGAATACTTTTACCCGGAATCGTTCTGATTCCTTTATGTGTTAGTAAACGCAGGAATAAATTTACCCCGTAATCATTTCCTCTATTTTCATTCCCATTCCAAGTAAGTAAACGTGTCATTAAAGTAATTAACTTATATACAGTAAAAGGGTAAATCAGATACGTGACGTATCAGATGATTTGATCATACTGAATAGCAGAAGCAGGTTTAACAGTGAAGAAGGACCCAAACAAATTCATCTGCAGTAGGTGTTATAGGTAAAGGAATAGCAATAATCTTATCTACTATATCCAAAGCTGATAAGGACATTAAGTAGTTATTCTTATCTATAAGGACATTAAGTAGTTATTCCAAGTAGAATTCTGAATAAAATTAGCAACTTTTAGAGACCAATCCAAGTTATTCTTATCATGATGAGGAATTAAGTAGTATAAAGAAAAAGGAAAAACCCAATGAAAAGACCAAAAAAGAATAAAAGTACCGTCACCCACAATCCATCTAATACCCTTAATAAGAATGTCTCTAGCATCTAGAATTCCTTTCCAGGCTAGTGAATGGGAAGGTTTCTTCTGTAAAGTTAAAAAATGAGAATTATATAAATATTTTCTAAGATACAGTTGGATGGGAATTTCCCCGAAAAAAGGAACTATAGGTCCTATCAATTTTATCACTAAGGTTAGCTACACATTTAAAGCAAGATAGTATATGGTTTGGCATACCTATAATATTAGCTTTAATCAAAGTAAGCTTACCACCTCTGGATAGTGTATTGGATTTCAAACCAGCAAGCTTTTTTTGGATTCTAAGGAGCAACTCCTTCATATTAATCGGATCTTTCCAGAATACAATATTATGGATTCCCATATATTTTCCAATTGAAGCTTTATGCTGAATACCAAGATAAGTACAAAGATCTCTTTTAACAGTAACATTCACATTTGTAGAAAAGTAAATAGTGGACTTATGATAATTAATTTTCTGTCCAGAAGCTAAAGAAAACTCATTTAAAGTATTCAGGAGATGTTTAGCAGCAAAGTGCGTAGCCTTAGCATAAATCAGACAATCGTCAGCAAACATAAGATTAGAAATTTTGAAACCTCTAGGAGGGGTAAGAAGTCCAACATGAGTTTTAGACTTTAAAGTTAAGGAATTCAAAGTTCAAATGAAAGGTTCCATCGCTAAAATAAAAAGATAAGGTGATAAAGGGTCTCCTCGTCTAATGCCTCTAGTAGGTGAGAAAGAACCATGAGGAATTCCACTAAGGGTAATTGAAAACGAAACAGAAGCTAAACATGAATGAATCAAATTAATCCATCTCTGATTAAAACCAAAAGCTCTTAATCAAAATAACAGATAATCCCAATTGAGGTAGTCATAAGCTTTTTCTAGGTCCAATTTAATAGCCATACAACCTATCTTTCTCTTTTTTTTTTATCAAAAGCACTAAACAGTTCATGAGCGATAAGAATATTATCATATATAGACTTAATTACCTGGAGCAAAAGCTCCTTCATTAGGAGAGATACATTTAATCAATAAAGGTCTAATCTAGGTACTAAAATTTGAGTAATAACCTTGTAAACCACATTACAGAGACTAATAGGTCTAAAATGATTGACCGTTTCAGGTTCCTCAGTTTTAGGAATTAGAACAATGTTAGGTTTGTTAATAAGTTGTATATCTAAATTATAAGTGAAAAAATCAGATACTAATTTAAATAACGGATCTTTTACTAGGTTCCAATAAGTTTGATAAAATAAAGCTGGAATTCCATCATGTCCTGGAGCTTTCAAGGAACAATATTATGAATAGCAGAGTAAACTTCATCCATAGAAACTGGAGCCAAAAGAGTATAATTATCATTTTCTGTAATAACAGGGTTAATAGTAGACAACAAATTATGAATAGAATCTTTGTTAGGTTTAGCAATGTTTGTAAATCTTTGCTTAAAATCTTTAACAAGAATTTGAGCTATATGGTTCTGATCATTTGTCCAATTACCAAACTCATCTTTTATCTTAAGAATTTGGTTATTTTTTCGTAGAATAGTAGCCTGAGTTTGGAAAAACTTATTATTTAGATTAAATATTGTTTAGTCCTTGAACTTTTACCCAAAAACCACTTGAGTCCTTGGCCTTCTAATTTCACATGTTTAGTCTTTGGACCAATAGGTCCATTCTGTTACCCTCCGTTAATAGCTGACATGGCAATCCCTTTCCCAGTAAAATGCCTATTATACCCTCATATCATTTTTTTTAATTTATATTATATATATATATATATATATATATATATATATATATATATATATATATATATTTTTTTTCTCTATTTATCTTTTCTTCTTCCTCCTCTCTCTTGAGTCTCTCCTCCTTCACCTACTCAATGTCGTGCCCTCTTCTTCCTCCTCTATTTTCTTGTTGTCCTCTACACCACGACGACGAGGAGGAACATAGTGACTGCTGCAAGCGATGGAGGAGGCAAGGATCGGGTGCTCGTAGTGGCACAACATATCATGAAGAGCCTGGGCAACACGCCGAAGGAGGTGAGAGAGGATATGCTGTTGATCTTCTCCATCTTTGATAACCGGCTGTCGAATTTGACCAGTATGATCAGTGAAAAATCGAAGGCGGAGGACAACCGATTCGAGGATGAGATGATTTTCCGGTGGGAGGCTAATCACAACACGATGAGGAGATCCTCATACCACCGTGGCCGTGGTGCTTATTTTTCTGTTCTGATCTGATTTTAAAATTGGGATTGTGAAATTGTGATTGTGTAGATTCATAGAGACGAGGAGAGTGGGGAGATATTGAATTTGGTGTTTGTTTAGGCCGGTGAGGGCTCCGAGTTGAAGGGGGATGTTCCGGCTACTTTCAAAGGTGAAGATGTTTGCCCAGGTCGGATCATCTTCTCTTCGGCCTCGATTTCGGGTTAGAATCAGAGCTCCCACAGCTGCTCTACCGTGAGGTCCAGCTCCATTTCACCTCCCTACTGCCCACGGTGGCTCAGAGTTTGGGGCGGCGAGGTTTGAGAGGAGAGAGATTTGGGAGGTTGAGACTTGAGAGAGGTTCAACTTATCGAGTAAGTGACAAAAAAAAAGAAAAAAATAAATGTTAAAAAAAAAAAGTAAGGGTATAATAGACATTTTGACAGAGAATAACAGAGTTTTTGAATGGAGGGTAACGGCAAGGACCTATTGGTCCAAAATTCTCAAGTATAAGGACTAAACGTGTGAAATTAGAAGGTCAAGGACTGAAGTGTTTTTTGGGTAAAAGTTCAAGGACTAAACAGTATTTAATCCTTATTATTTTTATCTTCCAACTGAAGCCATCTAGTCTTAGCTTGTTGTGCCCAATAGACTTCCTCATCTTTAAATAAAGATTCCAAAGAAGCAGTTAAGTGAAGATTCTGTTGTATCATATTGGGTGTAGAGAAGAAGAAGCTTGAATTTGCTGAAGCTGAGTAAGCTAAGTATGTATATCCCTCATTCTTTGATGTAGATTCTTTATATTCAATTGAATATGCCCGCCCACCTGCGGGACGAAAATAAAGGGACAAAACAGGACGAAACAGCTGTTAGATCTTAATTGAATTGATCAAACGGATAGAATAGCAAACCATTAAATTAAAATTTCTTTGACGCATTACCCAATCCCGTCTCGCTACTCTGCTAAGACTCCATGCTTAGTCTGTTTATCTTCCTCCTCCCTCTTCTCAACTCTCAATCCATCTACGATCCCTCAAAGCCTCCCCTATACCATTCTTGATTCATCCTCATGCATCACCATAAGACTGATCTATCTTGAAGGTATTTTTCTTAGATTTTACTCTCTCTCGATTTTAGGGTTTTCTTATTTTTCTTTTTTTTCTTTTCAGTTTGGTGGATCATGGAGCCATTGTATTTTGTTTGATGATTTCATTGCTAGTGTTCTGATTTCATTGTCGAAATTTTATTCTCTCTTTCTTTCTCTGTTTCACCGTCAATTTTTTTTTTTTTTTTCAGGTAAGGCAATATGTTAAATCAAAGCACTAAACTCTCAAAAGGTCAACATAGATTTGTTTAATAAGGAGCTCACAGCTTCAAACAATTTTGTCGTTAAAGTGCAATTCCATACATGAGAGCTCAATTATAATATAAGTAAAATGCTTGACTATTGAAATTGTGTTTAGTTTTTAACTTCTTTTTTATTAGTATTATGTCTTTGACTCTGTTATGGTGAAATTCTATTTATAGTTGTGTTTGTAATATAATGCTACAGCTTTATGATGGGTGAACCATCGTTACAAGAGCCGAATGAGAATGCTGTTGTAGATGAACCAAAACTTCAGCTTGGTCAGGAATTTGAATCAATAGAGGAGGTCTATTACTTTTACAATGAGATATATGCAAAGACTGTTGGTATTAGTGTGAGAATGGGTTCAACTAAGAGAAGTAAGGCGACTGGAGATAGGGTTGTAAATAGGCTCGATACAGCTCGTGTTCGACTCGTATTCGGCTCGATTTTAGCTCGTTCGGCTCGTGTTCGTAAGATAAATGAGCCGAGTATGAGCTCAATATTAGGCTCGACAAAAAAACAAGCCGAGCTTGAACAAGGATATATTCGGCTCGTCAAGCTCATGAGTAGCTCGAATTTGTTAAACCTCGATGTTTGTTAAAACTCGACTCATGAAAATTTATAGTATAAATAAAAATATAATTTTTCTGATCTCAAATCTTTAATTCTTTTTATTACATTCCTTTTCAATTGAAAGAGAATCTGAGAATTTAAATAAATATTGTAATATATAAGTCAAAAGGGATTTGTGTGATGGTTAGAGTGTTAGACATCAAATTTTGGATTATTATTTTAAATTTTCTTTCTTCCTTTTTTATTTTTTAAATTTAAAGCCAAATGAACCCAGCCGAGCCTATTTAAGCTTGATATTGTCCAATAAATCGAGCCGAGCCAAGCCTAGCTCGGGCTTAAGAAAAATATTCAAGCCGAGCCGAGCTTGAGCATGGAAAAAAAAATTCAAGCTTTAGCCTGGCTCGAGCTCGATAAAAAACAAATGAGCCGAACATGATCACCCTAGTATTCGCTCTGGCTCGGCTCATTTACACCCCTAACTGGAGAGATTACTTGGAAACAATTTTTATGTACCAAGGAAGGAAAAACAGATGAGACTTATGAGAACTCAAAACGGCAACATTCATTGACCATGGAAGAAAGGAATTGCAGAATAAAGCGTATGGGTTGTAAGGCAAGGTTGAACATCATCTTTAACAAGGCAAGCAAAAAATGGTGTATAAGTGACTTCGAGGAGGCTCATACACATGAACTTACAACCCCCAAAAGAGTACATTTATTGTCATCACACCGCAAGCTTACAAAGGCAAAGAAGTGTCTTATGGAAAAGCTAAGTAGTGTTAATGTTCAAACAAGTCAGCAATTCAAAATAATGGAGACTGTGGCAGGTGGTATACAAAATGTTGGATGTATTGCCAAAGATTTGAGAAACTTTGAGAGAGATTCGAGGGAAGAACTGAAGGGACATGATGCAACTATGCTACTTGAGTACTTAAAGTCTGAAAAGGAAAAGAAGCCATCCTTTTATTTTGAAGTTGACCGAGATGAAGAAAATAGGTTGAATCATTGCTTTTGGGCTTATCCTACCTCAAAAAAAAGCATATTATTTCTTTAATGATGTTGTTGGGTTTGATACCACGTACAACACAAACAGATATCGCATGATCTTTGCTCCAATCACAGGAGTCAACCATCATGGCCAGACAATTGTATTTGGTTGTGGACTTTTAAGTGATGAGAAAATTGAGTCTTTTATTTGGTTACTGGAACAATGGCTGAAAGCTATGCATGTGGTCCACCGAAAGTTATAATTATTGATCAAGATCCAACAATTGCAAAAGCCATCGCTCAAGTTCTTCCACTTACACTCCACTGTTTTTGTCTTTGGCATATCATGTTTAAATTTCGAGATAAACTTGGTCCTGTGATTGCTCAAAGTTATTATGGACTCTTCAAAGCCAGTGTATATAACTCAGGGACTAAAGAAGAATTTGAAGCTAGTTGGAAGAATGTTGTGCAACAAAGCAAACAAGAAAATCATGCGTGGTTGAACACAATGTATGAACTACGAAGTAAATGGGTCCCTGCATTTTGCAATCACATCTTTCATACAGGTATGCAAAGTAGTCAAAAAGTTGAAAGTAACCACTCATTCTTCAAATCATTTGTTTCATTGAACAATTCTTTATTGGATTTTGCTACAAGGATTAAAAGGCAACTTAGACAACAAAGGCATGAAGAACTGATTCGTGATCATGTTGATAGTAATGAAATTCCAAAGACAAGGACTTACTATCCCATAGAAAAGCAAATGTGTGAGGTGTACACAAAAGAAATATTTTTGAGGTTCCAAGATGAGGTTGTCAAGAGTACTGCTTACTTGAAATGTGAAACTTTGAAGGAGGATGAAAATGAATGCGTGTATACTGTTTTAAGGGCTGCAGATGATGAACAAAGCTGGAAATTGCGACAAATTGTTCATGACAAAGTATCTGGTTTTGCCAAGTGTACTTGTGGAGGCTTTGAGGTTGAAGGAATTGCATGTAGGCATATCATTTTCTTTTTTTGAAGTATGAATATGGTACATTTGCCAAGTGAATACATCTTGGATAAGTGGACAAAAAATGCAAAAGTTGGAAGAGTTTGGGATGATGATGGTGTCGAAGTGAAAGATGATGGTGATAAGTCATTGATGATGAGATATATTCAATTATCTCAACTTTCACAAGCTATAATTGATGAGGCATCTCTTTCACCAGAAACAACAAAATATTTCACAGATGGACTCCATTCGCTTCGCCTTGGTATTAAAGAACTTCTCTCAAGTCTGGGTGTTGAGGAACTTCCATCCACAAAGAAAAGAATACCTCAACAAATACTCATTAAAGAACCATCTCAATCAAAGGCTAAAGAAAGTGGAAAGAGGTTGAAGTCATCCAAAGAAATTGCAATGAATAAGCAGAGAAACTGTTTTAATTTTCTTGATCGTAAGGCCTACGGTGGTAATGTGGGGATCAAAGTGGACATAGCTAAAGCTTTTGACACGCTGAATTGGGATTTTTTGCTCCGAGTTTTATATAATTTTGGGTTCTCTACTACTTTCATCAACTGGATTATCACTATTCTTCAATCGGCAAGGTTATCAGTTTTAATTAATGGCTCTCCTCAGGGCTTTTTCTCTTGTTCTCGTGGGGTTAGACAAGGGGACCTTCTCTCTCCACTTCTATTTTGTCTTGCCGAAGAAGCTCTCAGCCGTGGCTTATCCATGTTACTTCACACTAGTCGGTTGAAGCCTATATCTTTTCCAAGGAACTGCATCCCCCCTTCTCATGTGTTATATGCAGATGATCTTGTTGTTTTTTGTCTTGGGGACAAATTTTCTCTCAGCCACTTGCGGAAGTTCTTTGATCATTATAGTGAAGCTTCTAGTCAGTATATTAATGCACAGAAAAGTACATTTTATCTTGGAGCCAAGTATCATCATAGGCAGGCATCAATTCAGCGAATATTGGGCTTTCGTGCAGGTAGGTTGCCTTTTCTTTATTTGGGTGTTCCAATTTTTTGTGGTAAACCTCGGAGGTGTCATCTTCAAGTTATTGCGGATAAAGCAAAGGCAAGGCTCATGGGTTGGCAAGGGCGGCTTCTTTCTATGGCTGGCCGTACTCAACTTGTGCAATCAGTTTTTCAGAGCATGTTGCTTCATAGTTTCTCTGTGTATCAGTGGCCAGTGTATCTTGTCAAGAAATTAACGTCATGGGCACGTAACTTTATTTGGTCCGGTAACATTGGGACTCGAAAGATAGTAACTATTCCTTGGGCTTAAGTCTGTGTCTCAAAGCAGGAAGGAGGGCTTGGTATTTTCACTTTATCCTCTCTTAATTTAGCGGCTATTTTGAAGTTTGCTTGGGACTCTTATACCTCTTCTTCTCAATGGGGAAAATACGTTCGGTCTAGGTATCCAATTTTGAATAATCACAAATTGGGTTATTGTATCAATTTGGCCAGGTTTCCGGTCTATTGCTTCTCATTTTGTTCAGAATTGTCGATGGTTGATTGGGGATGGTAAATCTGTGTCATTTTGGAAGGATAAATGGCTTCAAGCTCCTATTTTGGAAACTTTGGGTATCTCAAATTGGTTCCATTTCAGCAATCTTCAGGTGGCAGATTTTATTTCACATCATTCATGGCAACTTCCTCCATTCTTTTGTCACACTTTTCCGGATTTGGCTAGACAGATTTCAGATATTGCTCTCCCTCTTACTGAGAAGTCAGATATTCTTATTTGGGAGCCTTCTTCCTCTGGTGAGCTATCCTTCTCTGTCGGCTATGAATTTTTGAGGCATCATCTTAGTGTAAAGGATTGGGCTTCTAATTTATGGCGACCTTTCATCCCCCCTCGTTAGTCTTTCTTGTTTTGGAGAATCTTATTTGATCGGCTACCTACTAATGATCGAGTGAAAATAGGTGGGATTCCTGTTGTGTCTATTTGTCAGTTATGCTATAGTTCTGCGGAATCATCATTACATTTATTTTTACACTGCCCTTTTGCCCAACGGGTTTGGCGATGGTTGGCTGCTCAATTTGGTACTTCTTTTTCTTCTTTTGACTCTCTGCTGGACTTTTGGGTGAGCTATTGTCGAAAGCCTTTCTCCTCTCAGCTCTTTAATTTGTGGCTAGCGGCTGGCATGTTTACTTTTATGGAAATATGGAAGGCTCGGAATAGGCTAAGGTTTGATAATCGTCCCCCTATCTTTTCTAAAATGTGTTGTTCTATTATGGCATGGATTCGTCAAATTAGTTTGTTTGATCCTAGTCACAATAAGGGTGTTCTGGATGCCTAATTATTGTCTTCTCTTAGAGTTGCTCCTAAACGCGGTAAGGCTCCCAAAGTTCACCATGTTTTTTGGAAATGGCCAATTTTTCCTTGGGTCAAAGTAAGCACTGATGGCTTGGCGAAAGGCAATCCAGGCCCTGCAGCTTGTGGGGGTGTGTTTCGAGATGCCTCAGGTGGGTTTTTAGGGAGTTTTTGTCAGTCCCTTGGCTGGAATTCTTCCTTCTATTCTGAACTTTATGCAGTTATCTTGGCTATTGAAATTGCCTTTGCTAGAGGGTGGTTCCATTTATGGTTGGAAAGTGATTCTATTAGTGTGGTAGCTTGCTTCTCTTCTAGGTCCTTTTCTCCTCCATGGAATTTAAGAGTTCGTTGGGGCAATTGTCTCTCTAAAGTTCACCAAATGAATTTTCGATGCAGTCATATTTTTAGAGAAGGTAATGTTGTAGCTGACAAAATGGCAAATATGGGAATCTCAAATGCAACGTTTACTTGGTATGATAATCCTCCTAGTGAACTCCACAGGTTTCTACAAGCTGATTATTTGGGTTTTCCAAATTATCGTTTTTCATAGTGGAAGGGTTGCTTTATTTTATGGATGGGAAAAACATGAAAGATAAGCAGTGTCTCTTTCTTTTGTCTTTTAGTTTTATGTTTGTTTTGGAAGCGGTCTTGGCCTAGTCCCCCGCTTCTCAATGGTTTTTTTGTATCTTCTGTACTTTGCAATTTTGTATTCTCTCTCGGCAAGGTTTGGTCTAGCCCCCCTTGCTATGTATCTTTTTTTACTTGATTTTTAATAAATTCAGGTAAGAGTGCTGAGTTAGCTCTTACACCGCTTCATAAAAAATAAAAAAAAATAAAAAAACACTGTGGAAAATGTGGTAAAAGTAGGCACGTACAACATAAAAACATGTGACAAGCACAATAATGACAATACTAATGGGTAAACACTTGCTTTTATTTACCTATGTGGTTTATTTCATGCTTATTAATGTATCATTGATATTGTATATGATCAGGTCAAGCATACAAATCAACCCCACTGAGCAATCAAATGAAGCACCACTTAGCATGTAAAGGATGAACTTGATCTTTCTTCTATTTTGTTTCAGCATAATCGCAAGCTTTTTGATATGTAATGGATTGTAATATGCATCAGTTGGGTTGTCATATTCAATGAATGTTTTTTCATTCATCCACTGACCAGAACTTGTGTATCTTCTTTTGCATTATGATTATAACTTCTGGATCTTTCAATTGATAATTTAATGCAAGGTCGAGAAATAATGTCCAACTTGGTACTATTATTTTCACTGCAGAATAAGGAGGTAAGCTCTGTTTAGTAATGATGCAGCAAAAGACTTTAGCTTAGTGTTATTGGCCTGTAGCAGAAGTCTTAACAATTCTGATACTAAACACCCGAGTAAGTAACACATATAGTAAATACAATGGTAAATATCATTCCGGTACTAATAACAATCTCCATAAATTAGGATAAGACGATCAATTTAACATGAATTTCAAATTTCCCGACAAGTACATCCAACACAAATATCAGAAAAGAATTTAAGCTAACTAATCAATTTGTTCAAGTAACTGGTTGAATCACTATCTCTCGAATTTTTACGGTCAAGAGAGAAATCGCAGCTTTGGCTGTCCTTTCTGACTCCGATTAATCTCCGCCTTCATTTGCAGCACTTGTTGTTGATAATAAACGCAATGCAGTTGAGAAGGATGCTAGCAACTAGAATCAAATGAAGAGTTCCCTGCATAACAATATACCAAGATTCAAATTCTATCTAAACAATCCTCATCTGTGGAAAAACAATCATGAGATATAGAACAAAGTGAAACTAGACAGCTCATTCAACACGGTGCAATATGGCCTCTCTCATTCTCCTCAACACCAAAACTTTGACTCAAAGATTTTGACTTTGATCACTTCACCAAAGGATGAAGGAAAAGAAACAAACCTGTAAAAAGCCAGGACCAAAACCAGCTCGCTTCATGTTCTTCCCAAATGTATAGCACGGACGGCTGCAGCATCTATCACACTTTTAGTAATAAAGTAGTCAAACAATTATCAAAACAAAACAAAAATGGTGAAACCAATTCCACAGAGTCTAACCACTTAATCAAGTTGGTCAATGAGGCTTCCTATTCAATGATTCAATCCATTCCATGGACAAAAAGTATTGACCTTTTTTCAATTTCTTTTGACCAACTCTATATCCCAGCAATTAAAAATAGAAACACTTTCAAATCCCAAAACAAACATAACAAATCCAGTCAATCGAATTTTGAGTAGGAATCCAAATCCGAAAACTAAACTAATTTCCATTTGCAACAAAAATCAATACTTCCACAGGAAAACCCAAAATTTCGACAATGAAATCATCAAACAAAATACAATGGCTCCATGATCCACCAAACTGAAAAGAAAAAAAAAATAAGAAAACCCTAAAATCGAGAGAGAGTAAAATCTAAGAAAAATGCCTTCAAGATAGACCAGTCTTATGGTGATGAGGATGAATCAAGAGTGGTATAGGGGAGGCTTTGAGGGATCGTAGATGGATTGAGAGTTGAGACGAAGGAGGAGGAAGATAAACAGACTAAGCGTGGAGTCTTAGCAGAGTAGCGAGACCGGATTGAGTAATGCATCAAAGAAATTTTAATTTAATGGTTTGCTATTCTATCTGTTTGATCGATTCAATTAAGATCTAACAGCTGGGATGATTTCGTCCCGTTTTGTCCCTTTATTTTCGTCCGGCAGGTGAGCGGACCTGTGATACATACATACGAGAGTTTTATCATTAGCTATAGAACATACCTTTTATGTTCTAGATAAAAAGTTCAATCCATACCTTTTTATGTTTTAGTCTCAATGAGATTCTACGGCTTTAAATATGTTATTTATTCAACAAACCTTGAAAAAGAAGATTATAAAAATCCAATAAATTTTGAAAAAACATTTCTCTACCTAAACTTTTCTCTGCTAGGCCTTGACTCACAAGCACCAGCGGCGACTTCTTGAGGTTTTGACCGCAACATGAGTTCTCTACATCATCTCTTAGTTTTCCTAAGGGTCGTCAACTCAAGCTCTCTCTTTCGTTTCGATTTTGCGGATCTTAGGGATGCGCTCCCCGCTTCATATTCAGGTTGGAGATTTCTTCTTCCTCTCGATTTCCTTCATGGTGGTTCCTCGGATTTCTCCCTTTGACCCTTTCATTTGGTTGTTCAGTGTTTAAGGGAGAAAGTCCTTTCGATTTGGTGGTGCAGAGTGGAGACAACTGATTGTTTATGGTCGGTGTCTTTTGGCCCAATACGGGTGGTGCTTCAATTGCTTTGATGACCTTGGTGTATGGAACTATGGATGTGGTGTTTCACTTTTTGAACGGGTTTGGATCTGGATTTCTGCTCAAATTTGTCTTTTTTATTGTTGGGAATTCGTCAAAGGAGACAAATGGGTAGCTTTGAGGCTTTCTGCAAGTGGGGATCTGTTTCCAGTTTAGTGTGGACTTCTCGGTAGCATGTTTTAGCGGCACAGGAGGCAGATGTTTTATGGTGCAACGTCGTTGCTTTAAACTATAAAATGTGATCTACGAGTTCATTTTCTTTAGCACTCCTATTTGTTTATATTACTATTCACTACTAGCAAAAAGAGCAACCCACACAGATTTTTAATACACTGACTTTCACACTGATAAAAAATCAGTGGGTTTTAACTTGTAGATACAGATATCCGTGTGAAATGAATGATTGGGTCCTACATAGAACATGCTCACACTATTACTCACTGAAATCAGTGTGACTAGACTTTGTCACAGATATCTGTATGTACAAAATACTTAACTTATACTGATATCTGTGTGAATTATTTATACACAGATATCTGTTAGTAATAACAAAATTATAATCTGCAAAATAATTTTATCCACAGAATTCTGTAACAATGAATTTTCACACTGTCATCCGTGTGAATGTTAAAATGACACTGATATATGTATGTTGTTTGACACAGTTATCTGTAGCAATTGCTACTTTCTCACTGACATCTGTGTCAACGTTTGTTAAAAGTGACATGTTTACATCTCACACGGATATCCATTTGTCTTATTGTTGTAATACACACAGATATCAGTGTGGATTGATGATTAAAATGATCAGAAATCTTCTCCCTCATCTTTGCAAGTTTATTCAAATTAGGGACTAAACGATTTTTATCCGAAAATTTACAGAAACAAAAATTTTGATTGACAGATGAGTGATAAAAAAATAAATGATTTTTATTTTTACATCTCACACAGATATCAGTGTGTACTGAAAATTAAATAATTAAAAAAAAATAGTACACACAGATATCTGTTTGGATTATTGTTGTTAATACCCACAGATATCAGTGTGTAGCTTAATAATAATTATTAATTGCCATAAAGCTGATCAGTATTGATTACCTCAAATTATATATTCTATACCCAATAAATTCAGTTACCCCTGTTTAGAGATAATGCATGCATCTCTCTCTCATGGTTTCAGTCGATTCAAAGGGGATCTCTCTCTCTCTCTCTCTCTCTCATGGTTTCAGTTGATTCAAAGGGGATCTCTCTCTCTCTCTCTCTCTCTCATGGTTTCAGTTGATTCAAAAGGGATCTGGATCTTTCTCCAAGCTTGTAGTCTCTCTCTATCTCTCATGGTTTTAGTCTATTCAAAAGGGACCTGGATCACCACGAGATCTGCTTCTTCAATTCAAAAGGGAATTGGATCTCTTGGGGTTTGATCTTAAGAAGCTCGTCGGTGCTCATATTGGAAATGATCGGAGTGAGGACTAAGAAGAGGTGGTAAGTGGTAACTGGTTTTTCGGCTGAGGGATTCGAATGATTTGAGTGGATTTGCAAAATCGAGATCTGTATACATGAATATTCTACAAAAGGATCAAAAGCTTGTGCAGTACATCCAACAACACGGTCATGGAAGCTGGCGAGCTCTCCCCAAGCTTGTAGGTTTGCCTTCGATTTGTTCCATCGATAAGGATTGTTGGTTTAGCACTATGATATTTGATTTTTGGGTTACCATATATGTACTATTTCCAAGAACTTGATGATATTTCTCTTAATATTGCAGGTCTCAATCAGTGATCGTTTTGGTTTCTGGGTTTTGTGTGGTGGGTTTTTGTTAATTTTCAGTTTTGGATGCACAAAGCTGAGATTGAAGACGGTTGCCAACTTGTGGGTTTTGATTACTTTGAAGAAATTTTGGTCGGAATCTACGTCTCTCAGAATTATAATGTCCCCAACATCGATAAGTTTGCAAAGACCTTCCCCCTAATCGACAGCCTCGAAGAGGCTTACAGGAAGCTCAAGAATAGGGAGAGAGACGAGATCGAGATCTAATTATTATCACTAAATATAATTATGTTAATTAATATCGTATTATGTAAATTAAAAAAATGCTAAAATTATACTATTATGAAAGAGATGAATTTAAAAAAAAAAATTAAAATCTCATCAGTTCTCACACTGATGTTAAATACCAAAGATTTTTAATGGTATATTGGGGTAGAGTTGGGTCCCACCTAAAAACTCACACTGATTTTTCTATCAGTGTGGGAAGACCAAAGACCACGGCATCAAATTGAACAGACGTAGCATCTGTGAGTGTAGGGTAGCCATTGGGCTTCCCACACAGATTTCAGTAGCTATTAGGTTCTATACACACTGATTAAAATCAGTATGTATAGCTCTTTTTGCTAGTAGTGATTGATGGAGGTCTGCAAATATCATTCACGTTCACCATATACTGACTCCATGCAATCTTGTTTTAATTAATCTATCTCATGATGTTTGATGTAGTCTTATAATCATACACGTCTTATGTCTGCAGTGATACATTTGCTCATCAACAAATCTCTATATAGATGCATAATTATCTCTATTGCTCCAATATTATCCATATCTTTAATATCTTCACGTTATATATATATATATATATATATATATATATATATATATATATATATATAATTTTTCCTTTTCTCTTATATATATTAGTGAACCAGAAGTTTCATGATCGTCACTCGAGCCTGAAGTTTTGAGTAGACATTTTGTTTGAACCCAAAGTTCAAAGAAAAATAATAAAAGATTTTAGAACCTGAAGTTCTAATCATAAGAACACAAACCTGAAGCTTCGTGCATATAATTGCGATCCAATGTTCATTTTATTTTTCGAACCTGAAGTTTCGACACTGATTGCTTATTTGTTAAGAACCTGTAGTTCTAACACTATATATGGATCCTAACATACCTCATCTTCATTATGGCAAGAAGATGACGAATTTGGCTGTTCATACCTACACTAGCAAGCTAGTTCTCTACATCACCAAGCATAAGTAACACCCTCTTTGGGACATCCACGAACCATGGCAAGGCCCAACCGAGACATGCATCGTGTAGCCCTATGTTCAAGCTACGCGGCGGTATCCGGAAGTCACAAATCCGCCACCGGGAAGCCACCTTTCCGCCCTTGCCAAGATGCCACCACAACATAGCTTTCTACATGCTTCTAGGCTTTCTAGACTAGAAATATGTGGAAACTTGTCCCACATCGAAGAATAAGTAGAGGAGATGGCTTCCTTCACTTATAAAAGGAATGCCTCCTCCCACAACTCGACACATTCATTCATTCCCATTACATCTTTTGTAATCTCGTTGGGCCGCAAGGCTCGACACACTAGTACAACATTCAAGTGGACGTAGTCTCCCGCTCATGCGGAGGCGAACCACTATACATCTCGTGTCAACTCTCTCTCTCTCTCTCTCTTTATTTATAGCTAACTAGAGTCCCCTCGGATTCTAACATTAACATTTGGCGCCGTCTGTGGGAAGCTGACACACAAAGGCTTCGTCACCTACCACGAGCTTTGGCCGGTCAACGCTCGTTCAAACATCAAATCGGGGTTGGTCAACGCCCGGCGGGGTTGGTCACACTTGGTCAACGCTCAGAATGACTGGTCAACGCCAGTCAAGGGTAAGTCAATGCCTAACTCAAAGTCAACACTGACCATGGCTTGGTCAACGCTGAACCTTCAAAAAAAAAGTGGCGGCAAACTTCTCTGGACACCCAGAAAACTTCTCTGGGCACCCCTCCAATTTTCAAACTTCCCGCCAGCCACTACTAATTGCAGCTCCGTCCACCATTCGACCTGGAACTCGTGGTCTCCGCCGAACTTGGCACCGCCGAACTCTTCCTCCGCCAGAATCCTCCGCCGACCTCCAGGTCACCGCCGAGCTCTTCCGCCGAGCATCTCCACCGAACTCGAGCTCGGAGCCAGCTCTGCTCTACTTTGCAGCTCCGCCGGACCCAATTGCTGCTCCCTCCGCTAGCCAGCTCTGCTCCACCAGCACCTCCGCCCAACTTGCAGTTCCGCCAGCTGCAAATCCTCCCTCCGCTAGGCACCGCCGCCACACTTGACTGCCACCGCCAGTGGGCCATCCTCCGGAGGCGGATCGCTAGCTAACCTTTGACGGAAAAACTTCCGCCACACTGTACACCGCCCAACTTCTCCGCTGCAACTAGCTGGACCTCCGCTGCAGCTCCCTCCTCCAGCCACAGGCTCCGCTGGCTCAGGCAGACCTCCGCTCCGCCACACTCGAAGCTGCAACTCCGCCCAACTTGCAGCTCCGCCCAAGCCTGCAGCTCCAGGGCTCCGCCCAGCTTCGCCGCCGGGAGTTCCTCCGCCTGACTTACATCTCCGCCGCACTGGTTCTCCGCCGAACTGGTGCTCCGCCGAACTGGTCTCCGCCACACTTTGAGCATCCGCCAGACTTTCGGGCCACCACCGGCGGCAGAAGCTCCACCTTCGCCGGCTATCCTCCGCCCAACTCCTCCGCTCCACCACTGCTGCACTGCTGATTGGGCTGCACCTCTGGGCACCCTCCAACTGCAGCTCCGCCCTCCTAGCTTCGGCCCTCCCATGGAAAACGCCGCTGGGCACCGAGTCAACAGTCCACTCCAAGTCAACGCTTGGGTGCATGGTCAACGTGGCAGCTCCAAGTCAACGCTGCACTCCCACTCTTTAGGTACCTCCTCCGCTGCATTCCCTGGGCAGTATGCCTACTGTATGCAAGGAAAATCATTTTTTCCTTCAATCATTCCACCTCCACTACGAGTTGATGCACGTCCTCGACACCCCGCATCCGCCAGATAAGTGTTTTCCTCTTATTTTTTCCGCTCTTACAATTTGAGCTACCGCCGATACCATGTCTCTATAACCCTTAAGCATGCCTACAACATGTCCTTAGCAACTTTCCTACGAGTACATGCTACACACATACATGCTTAAATTCACTTTCATGTGACATTCATCTAGAACCTTGTGACACTTATAGCTCAATTAAACATGCTCGGATAAATGCTTGCGAAACGGTTATGACTCGCTTAGGTATCAAAGCATGCGAAACATGTTCTTACATATGGTCTAGCCTCCGGGCTCCACCTGTCTATGGTCTACGACCTACCGCCATGCGGCAGGGCGACGCCCCATTCTCTCATGCACTTACGAATTTTTGTCTTTTGTGATACAGGATAGCGAGTCCCTTCTTGCTTGCGGAGCTCGGGGACTTGTAGGGGCTGTGCGCCTCTCGGATGTTACTTATGCTTGATGACTTCATGATTTGAACTCCCCAACCAAGAAGCTACTCTTACTCGGGGACTTCGGGGACTTGTTCATACCTACACTAGCAAGCTAGTTCTCTACATCACCAAGCATAAGTAACACCCTCTTTGGGACATCCACGAACCATGGCAAGGCCCAACCGAGACATGCATCGTGTAGCCCTATGTTCAAGCTACGCGGCGGTATCCGGAAGTCACAAATCCGCCACCGGAAAGCCACCTTTCCGCCCTTGCCAAGATGCCACCACAACATAGCTTTCTACATGCTTCTAGGCTTTCTAGACTAGAAATATGTGGAAACTTGTCCCACATCGAATAATAAGTAGAGGAGATGGCTTCCTTCACTTATAAAAGGAATGCCTCCTCCCACAACTCAACACATTCATTCATTCCCATTACATCTTGTGTAATCTCGTTGGGCCGCAAGGCTCGACACACTAGTACAACATTCAAGTGGACGTAGTCTCCCGCTCATGCGGAGGCGAACCACTATACATCTCGTGTCAACTCTCTCTCTCTCTCTCTTTATTTATAGCTAACTAGAGTCCCCTCGGATTCTAACGTTAACATTGGCAAAATTGGATTTTGTCGCCCTTGACATCTCTGGCAAGAACTACCTGTCTTGGGCCCTTGATGCCGAGATTCATCTCGAAGCCCAAAACCTTGGGCCTACAATCAAGGAAGGAAACTCAGCGTCCCCACAGAATAAGGCTAAGGCCATGATTTTTCTGCGCCACCATCTCCATCAGGGATTGAAGGACGAGTACTTAACTGTCAAAGACCCACTTGAGCTATGGACAGGCTTGGCAGATAGGTTCGCTCATCAAAATACTGTTGTGCTTCCTAGGGCACATTATGAATGAACGCATCTGCACCTTCAAGATTACAGTTCTGTGATAGATTACAATTCCGCCATGTTCAAGATCACCTCCCAGATGAATCTTTATAGAGAAACTGTCACTCAGGCCATGATGCTTGAAAAGACCTTCTCCACCTTTCATGCCTCAAATATGGTCTTACAGCAACAATACCGGGAAAGAGGATTCACCAAATACTCTGATCTCATATCTTGTCTTCTGGTGGCTGAGCAAAACAATGAGCTCTTAATGAAGAACCATCAGTCTCGCCCTACAGGATCACAGCCATTCCCTGAAGCGAATGCTATTTTTACTAGTGGTCATGGCAATAGACGTGGTGGAAGGCATGGCAAAGCCCGTAACCGTGGTCATAGACGTGGTCAGGGTCGACAAAATGGTCAAGCTCGTGGGGGCTACAACCAGCAGTTGGGCTCAAGGAACAATGCCAAGATTACTAAAGGAAATGGTCAGATGATCAAAACTCATAAAAATGATGATAATGTTTGTCTTAGATGTGGTGGTAAAAGCCACTGGGCTCGTACCTGTCGTACAGAAGACCATTTGGTGGCACTTTATAAAGCTTCCCTAAAAAAGAAAAATGTGGAGACAAACTACATTGATCACTCTGACCCTTGGGATTCATCTGAGCCTCTGGACATTACCCCCCTTGATATCTCAGATTTTTTTGCGAACAATGGAAGCAATTTTGATGATATGACCAGTGGTGGAATTCTTGACGACAACTAGTTGTCAGCCTATGTTTAGGCACTTTTTCCATTATGTATTTCTTGCATTAGTCGTATTTCCCTTTGTTTTTTAGTCTCTAGCTAGTTTGGAAGTTTTTTTCATTAATTTGTCTTTCTCTCTAGTTTGGAAGTTCAATAAAAGAAGAATGTTTCTATTCTATTATATATTTATTTTTCAAGACAGTTTGAATTACCACGTTTTCTGTTATGATGATCGTTACTCCTACTTGTGTTTGATTATGATTTGATTACAAGTTTCCCTGCATGTAGACAAATATCGATGGAACTAACCTATGCATATATGTACTTATCTATGTGCATGAAAGAATCATTAGTAGTTATCACAAATATGTTTACTTGCATGACGTTGCAATGATATATAAGCCTGTTTTTTTTCAAATGTTAATTGATAGGATACACTCAGTTTTGTTGACTCAAACCTTTCAATAACACTATCACACCTATTCCTATTTGAATTGTTGCGTTGAAGTCTTTGCATGTGACTTAACTCTTAATTAGAATAAGAGTACTGGTAATAGGATAAGACTTTACAACATATCAACATTATCTCTCCTCCCCTGCCTATATACGTTATTTAGGTACTTATCATTATTATTGTTTCAATCTTTGTGAGAGATATACACTTTAACTAATTAAAATTTGGATAGTCCTCGCTTTGGAGGAGTTTTTTTAGGTTCAGATTTTTTTTTCTCTCGCACCTAACTCAACAGCTATTCTGAATCATCTATATGATTGTGAATTTTTTAAAACATTCATGCCATACTCATTCAAATTAATTAATTTCTTTTATGAAGGCATGAAAATGGATTTTGGATGCTCTCAACTTATGAAGGATGGAGAAGAAATATGTCTTGCTGACAGTGCCACTACACATACGATCCTTCGCGATCGGGTTTATTTCTCCACTTTAATACCTTCTAAAGCTAATGTGACTACTATATCAGGTCCTACAGACTTGATTGAAGGCTCCGGAAGAGCCCACATTAGGCTACCAAATGGAACTCAATTGTCCATTCAAGAGGCTTTATACTCTTCGAGATCCAGAAGAAATCTCCTCAGTTTTAGAGATATCCGTTTAAACGGATACCACATTGAGACCACAAATGATAATCATGTGGAATATCTTTGCATTACGTCCATAAAAACTGTCAAAAGCAGATGTTGGAAAAATTGGTTGCTCTATCATCTGAGTTGTATTACACAACCATTCAACCAATTTAGGGATACCATGTTGTGAACCAGCAGTTCAAAAATCAACATACATTTATGCTTTGGCATGACCGTTTGGGTCACCCTGGATCTACCATGATGCGTAGGATCATTACAAATTCCAATGGACATCCATTGATGACTAAACATATTGTTTTGCCAAGCAACCCTTGTAAAGCCTGCTCACAAGGGAAATTGGTGGTTAAACCATCTTATGCAAAGATAGATATCGAATCCCCATCTTTTCTACAAAGAATTCAAGGGGACATTTGTGGACCTATTGACCTATCTTGTGGACCATTTCGATATTTTATGGTCCTAGTTGATGCCTCTACAAGATGGTCACATGTTTGCCTCTTGTCTACCCGTAATGTGGCATTTGCCAAACTACTTGCTCAGATAATTAAATTACGAGCTCCATTCCCGGACTACTCTATCAAGTCCATTCGTTTTGACAATGCTGGTGAATTTACATCTCAAACCTTTGATGATTATTGCATGTCTATGGGAATTGAAATTGAACATTCGGTTCCTCATGTTCATACACAAAATGGTTTGGCAGAAGCTTTTATTAAGAGACTTCAAATAATAGCGCGCACTTTGCTAATGAAAACAAAGATGCCAGTTTCTGCATGGGGACATGCAATTTTGCATGCAGCAGCTTTAATTCGGTTGAGGCCCATAGCCAACCATCAATATTCCCCATTACAACTTGTTTCTGGAAGCCAGCCCAATATCTCCCATCTTCGAACATTTGGTTGTGTTGTTTATGTGCCTATCGCACCGCCACAACGTACAAAAATGGGCCCTCAACGTTGATTGGGAATCTACATTGGCTTTGATTCACCATCCATTATTCGGTATTTAGAACCCATGACGGGTGATACCTTCACTGCACGGTTTGCAGACTGCCATTTTGATGAGACAATATTCCCGCCGTAAGGGGGAGATAAGACTGTTCTAAATGAACGTCGTGAATTAATGTGGACTGTACCCACTATATCTCATCTTGATCGTCGTACTAAAGAAAGTGAAATTGAAGTACGAAGGATTCTGCACCTTCAAAATATTGCTAACATAATGCCTGATGCATTCACTGACACAGCAAAAGTGACAAGATCACATATCCCAGCAATAAATGCACCGGCAAGAATTAATGTCCAAATTGGACAAAATAATGTGGCGGCCAATGAGCCATCTGTTGCACGCCTGAAGCGTGGCAGACCTGTAGGTTCAAAAGATTCAGTTCCCAGAAAGAGGAAATCAAAGGCACTTCTGAATCCAAATGAAATTGCCCATGAAGAGAATATTGGGCAAGACATTAATGTCTGATCCACAATTCATGATTTTGTGACTACAGAAGAGGAAAATGACATCGGTGAGACACTAACCCATGAAGAGGCTCAGGTACCTGAAAATAAGGAAATTTCCGTAAACTATGTGTACACCAATGAGTTGTGGGATCGTAGAGATATGATCATAGACAATATATTCTCATTCGCAGTAGCTACTGAAATAATAAAAAGCGATGACACTGAACCTCGCTCTGTTAATGAATGTAGACAGAGACATGATTGGCTCAAATGGAAAGATGCAATCCAAACTGAATTAAATTCTCTAGAAAAACGCAGTGTTTTCGGACCTGTTGTCCAAACACCACCCAATGTCAAACCGGTTGGATATAAATGGGTATTTGTAAGAAAGCGTAATGAGAAAAATGAGATTGCAAGATACAAAGCGCGACTTGTTGCGCAAGGTTTTTCACAAAGGCCTGGGATAGATTATGAGGAAACATATTCTCCCGTAATGGATGCTATCACATTCCGCTATCTAATAAGTTTAGTAGTTTCGGAAAAGCTTGATATGCGACTTATGGATGTTGTTATCGCATACCTATACGGTGAGTTAGATACTGATATTTACATGAAAGTCCCAGAAGGACTTAGGTTGCCTGAAGCAACTACAAAACCACGCAATATGTACTCAATCAAACTGAGACGATCCTTATATGGATTGAAGCAATGTGGACGAATGTGGTACAACCGCCTCAGTGAGTATCTACTTAAGGAAGGATATGTCAATGATCCTATATGTCCTTGCGTGTTCATTAAGAAATCAAATTCTAGTTTTGCAATAGTCGCAGTTTATGTCGATGACATGAATCTGATTGGAAGTTCTGAAGAACTTGGAAAAACTGCTGAATATTTAAAGAAAGAATTTGAAATGAAAGACTTTGGAAAAATAAGGTATTGCCTTGGGCTGCAGATTGAGCATTTGGATAGTGAGATTCTTGTCCATCAATCTGCTTATACTAAAAAAATTCTGAAGAGATTCGGTATGGACAAAGCTCACCCACTTAGTACCCCAATGGTTGTTCGGAGTCTTGACACTATGAAAGATCCCTTTCGTCCAAGACAAGATGACGAAATTATCCTCAGTCCAGAAGTACCATATCTTAGTGCTATTGGTGCCCTACTCTATTTGGCACAATGTACAAGACCAGACATTGCATTTGCAGTTAGTGTGTTGGCAAGATATAGCTCTGCTCCAACATCACGCCATTGGAAAGGCGTAAAAGACATTTTACGCTACCTTCGTGGTACAACAGATATGGGTTTATTTTATACAAATAAACCTGTTGATAATCCCACGATTGTTGAATATGCTAATGCAGGATATCTCTCTGATCCGCATAGAGGTCGCTCTCAAACAGGATATGTTTTTACTTGTGGAGACACTGCAATTTCATGGCGATCATCTAAGCAAACACTAGTGGCAACTTCCTCTAATCATTCAGAAATAATTGCATTATATGAAGCTGGCCGAGAATGTTTTTGGTTAAGATCCATGATTCGCCATATTCTAAGCACTTGTGATTTACCTTCAGTAATTGACAATCCAACAGTCATGTATGAAGACAATGCTGCTTGTATTGCTCAGATTAAAGAAGGATTCATCAAAGGTGACAAGACTAAGCATATTGCACCAAAGTTCTTCCACACTCATGAGCTTCAAAAGAATCAAGAAATTGCAGTTAAGCAAATTCGATCCGATGAAAACTTGGCTGATTTATTCACCAAATCTCTACTTAAGTGTACTTTCCAGAGTTAGTGGAAGGGATTGGATGAGGCGACTCTCGAAGTTATCAAGCGACGCATGCAAGGATCAGGGGAAGATTTCAATCAGGAGGAGCATCAAGAAACATGCTACCTAGAACATATGCGCGTTGTGCTCTTTTTGTCCTTCGATCAGGGTTATTTTTGTCCTACTGGATTTTTGTTACCTGGCAAGGTTTTTAGTGAGGCAACAATAAGCGCGTCCAAAACCATCATTAATTGGTAGACATCCAAGAGGGAGTGTTGTAAATATTAATTCTTATGTGGTTGTCCACGTTATTAGTTAAGGACCTACATGTAATATCTCAATAGTCTGAACACTTATCATGTAAACCCTACCTCTATATAAAGGAGGCCTCTAAGACTGAATAATATACTTCTCCATTTTCCCCTCATCTCTCTTTATACATTTCTTACTCTCTACAAAGTAAGTCAATACTTTATAACATATATATATATATATATATATATATATATATTGTTGTCGAAACAGAAGAAGAAAAAAATTAGAAACTTTTTGTAATCTTAGGCAACTCCAGGCAAGCTCTACACTTTTACTAATATGGGGGGCGGAGCTTGAGCTAGACTAGAGATGACAAAAATCTCCAGCATGGTGGAGCTCCATTGGATACCCGCCCCTAATGGGGGGAGAATTCAGGGACAAATGGGGGATGGGGATCCCCAATCCCCGCTATCTAAGATTGGGGATGGGGCGGGGATGGTATTGTAATCCCCATCCCCAAACCCGCCCCAATAATATATACATATATTTAATTTATATATATTTTAATTTATTTTTTATAATATAAATCACAAATATATACATTTACTACTTTACTTTAATGGTGTTTTGACTTTTGCACTCACTGAATTATGATTTATGAATTTAATCATGTTTTAAATTTATTTATTGTAGATTTTGATTTTAAAAAAGGCAATATGAGAAAACATTATTTTGTTTATTGAATTTTTATTGGGGATTTAGGGCGGGTTTGGAGACTTAAGTGGGGATGGGGATGGATTTTTATTGGGGATTGGGGCGGGGATGGGGGTAGAGAATGACCCCAGGGATGGGAATGGTATTGTGATCCCCATCCCCAACCCGCCCCATTGTCATCCCTAAGCTAGACCATGGTAGCCCTGGAATTGGAAAGCATTGCCCAAGTCCTATCCTTTGTCAATGGGCCCGGCCAAGCCCGCCCCTAAGGTCGAGCTGGACTGACCCATGGCCTTAAAAAACAGGGCTGGACTATTATAGCATGCCCATCAACCTTGGGTGCTTTCATAGGCCTACTGATGTACCACCATGAATTGACATGTCATTGCAAATTTGCAACCAATATCAAGAAGCACCACACCCTCTTCCACACCATGTATCAGAACAACCAGACCCCGTGGAATGAAGTTCACCGTTCGAAGAGGAATTAGCATGGTATTCTCGAGCTTTATATTTTCTTTTTGGATGCTTTGGTAATAATTCTGCCATTAGCAAAACTTTTGTTAGAAGCACCTATCCCGTGCTTCTCTAGGTACACTACTATTACTTTTTACAGAATTCAACTCCAGATCGACCGCCAAGAGCCAAGTATGATGTGTATGTACAGTTTAACTACTCACGTGACATACAAAATCACCACTTGTTTCAATATCTTCAACTTCAGCATCCAAATCATCAAGATCCATGCTGCCTTCGATGAGATGCGTAACTGCGTTTGGGGACTGTACTGATTTTCTTGCCTCTTGAATTATGGACATAACTTCTTCAGTGCTTTGAGATGGAATATTTACATCATTGCTCTGCCAACTTCCTCCTTCCATCAGTTCCATGGGTAAGTTCTTTAAGAACCAAGGGTGGTTTTTAATTCCTGCGATTGTTATTCTCTGCGAGCAAAGACCACAATGAGAAAGCTAACTTGAACCTATAAATTTAAACTCAAAACATGTAAACAAAACCAGATATTTTCAATAATCAGAAGGAAAAAGAAAATAAATTAAATTATGACCCTCACTCGTCAAGTTAGCAGCATACAAAAGTAATTGGTCAGGAATGGAACTGTTCTGAGTATGTCAATTGGTTGCGAGACTACTAGCAATCTAGCAGCAAACCTAGTTAATTGGGTCAGGAATGTAATTGTTCTGTTATAATACACATGATTTTTCTTTTCCTCTCTAGGGGATTAAATTACCCTAATGGTTAACTCTAATTGTCTACTAGATTCAACACCAAAACAGAAGCCACACTATTACCTTTTCGGGGTTTTCCACAAATATCTGAGATAATAGATGTCTACATTCGATGGAAACTTGAACATGATCTGGAATCGAGTACTGTACGCCAAGGATCCGCTGCATGAGACAACACGTTAACATGCTTACCTAAACCCTAAAGCTAACTCAGATTTGATAAGCACTGTTTTCCAATATACAAAGCATGTTCAATTTTATTAGTGAAGGTTGTAATGCCACTAACATTAATTGTTTTTCTGAAGTTGTTAGGGTCATCAGGATCTTCAAAAGGATATGCTCCAGCTAGCATCACATATAAGGTGACTCCACAAGACCAAACATCTGCAATCTATAACATGAAGATTAGCTACAAAAGATGCTGAACCCATAACAATTTATGATGTCAATGAAAAGTCACAGGAATTGGAATTTACTTTTCCATCATATTGCTTTTTAGATAGGACCTCAGGAGCAATATAGGCTGGTGTTCCTACAGTTGATTTTGGCTGAGACTGCAGTAGTGACTACAAAAACCAAGTGAAAAAATAATTACTCAACGTCTCATGAACCTGAATCTCTAGTGCAGATTCCTTACTCTAGAGTTTGTGGAATACCTTTGAGTATCCAAAATCACATATTTTGACACGAGGTGCTGTGCTGCCATCTAAGAGTGTATTTTCAAGCTTAAGGTCTCTGTGACATATTTGCTGCCACAAATGAACTATTTGCTTACTACAATGAATATTATCAAATATCAAGAACAAAAAATAAATAAATAATTAAAAAAAAAAAAAAGCAACGATATACCACACACCGGAAGAGTTCCAATTAACATACCATTGAATGACAGTAACTGACTCCTGATATCAATTGCTGGAAGAAAAACCTTGCCTGATGCAAAAGAACAATAGAATTGCAGAAGGATGTCAGTTATAATAATATCAAGACTGATATATAAGTAAAAGTGCTTGTAAATCTTTTTATTGATTTCATTTTCAGGGGAAAATAAAGAACCCCATACTCCTGACGAACAAAAGTTTTCCTTGAACTCACCCCCTAGTTAACTACTTTACCTCATTCTCACTAAATCTACCAGCATTGCATATTCTCCCAAAGAGTTCTCCTCCAGCAGCATACTCCATTACTATGGCTAGATGAGTTGGTGTCAGAAGAACCTGCAAGGAAGACACCCAATATTCCATCACTATAGCTAGAAGAGTTGATCAGAAAGGCCACGGTAAAGAACGTTTCTGCTGAACATTCTAAAAAATTGACAGGAAGTAAACTAATTTAAGCACACTAGAGGCATAAATTAGCATGTTCTGTCTTAACTCCAACCTCAACAGATGCTGATGCAAAGCAAGCCTATACAAAACTGAATCTGAAAGACAACATGCCATAAAAAGGAACAAGCTGCTTATGTGTAGGAGACATGCTATAAGCTTAGGGATTATTCATTCTCAGTTTTTTCCTTTAGAAAGATCATAATTACCCCAAAATATAATGTCTTTATTCAACAAAACAGGGCATTGGCCAATCCTATATGAATTGATGGTTGAGGAATATTATCATTTATGGATGAATATTGACCTAAGTACCTAACTCATCACTAATCACTTACCTCTTTGAATTGAACAATATTCGGATGCTTCAACGATCTGTGGTTCATGATTTCCCTTTGCACATGTTCATCTATCTGCAACACCAAAAGAAACCCAATACCAGAAATATTCAGAAAATTCAGAAAGAAAAAAAAAATGGTAGAAGTAAAAGGAGTGAAGAAGATGAAGTCTGACCTTCTGGCCTCTCTCAATGAACTTAACAGCAAAGAGTTCTCTGGTCCACTTATCTCTGACCAACCTTGCCACCCCAAAATTCCCAGACCCAATATCTTTCACAATCTCATACCTCTCCATAGTATACCAAATCACAGCTTGATCATCAAACACCAACTTGCAAGAATGATCCAACCGCAAAAGGGTTTACAGGTACAGTGGTGCACAGACACCAAATCTTTTCTCCGTAGGTTTAAGACAAGTGGAGCAGAGGGTTGGTGGGTGGTTTTGGTACAGAAGACTTTAAACAAAGGCAAAAGAAGCCACAGTGACACTTTGACCGCAAAAGGATAACTACCAGGAGTCAAGTGTGGGACGGTGTAAGAAATTTCCTTGTGTTTTTCGTGATGAGGAAAAGTTTGGAGTTACAGACAGAAGACAGTGGAGCATTTTGACCGAGTAAACTGGAGTAACATGTGCTCTGATTCGTACGTATTTTGTAACAGTGTGTCTCCTTTTTGTGGAAGGAAGGAACAAGTAAACAAGTAACAGTGTGGTACAGGCCCACGGCCAACCTTTTCTTTTGGATACCAATGGGTAATGGCGGATCATTGTTCTTCGTGAAAAACGTGAATGATGAAGACGCTCCGAAAGAAATTTTTGGTTTTCATGACTTTGAAAAACGTGGAAAAATTTGAGCCTAAATTATCTTTAATTTGCTCTTAGTTAGTGTTTTGTTTTTGCTTGGGTCTTTTAGGTCCCCAAATTGTCTTCTATTTGGATAAAATTTTGCAATTTAAACTCCATAATTGAAATCATTCGTCTTTTAAATTAATATTTAAATATCATTTCTCTAAAAAATTACATAAACAAATATCATTTATTCATGTAATTTTATAAAACAAATGTCTGATTGGTTATGAGAATGTTCACATTTACTTAAATTGAGAACATCCATGCTCACTTATCTTCAATTTCACCAAAAAAAACAAATTTAACTAAACTGTTTTTTTTTTTTTTTAGAATAATAGTCAACCATTTTATTGAGAATAATAAGAAGAAATATTACAACTTATAGATGTAGAGACCACATCAAAATGAAAAATAGCATAAACAATACTAGATGCAACAAGGCATCGGAAAGAAAACCTAACAAAGATACTGAGGGATGCTAAAAAGCATTTGGTGAGGCACCGGGCAGACCCCGGGCTATGTAAAACGGTACCAATCGTATGGCCAACCATACTCCCACTCAAAAATATGCGTCGAATAGAGGATAACCTTCTATCAAGGTAACCGGCGGTAGTGTGACCGACCTTGCCCACTCCACGCAAAGTAATACTTTGAGTAGAGAGCAATCTTCTACCTAAGTAACCGAAATTCCAATTCCAAAATGTAGCAGAAAGAAGAATCCATAAAAAATCTCCAGGATCCCAGATACGAATCCAAACAGAAGACAAGGCCCAAGCAAAGGCCCTTCTTGAGTAACCCAAACAAGCCCAGGCCCATTGGACACCCAAAAACACTCTGGGCACCCAGTCCTACTTGCCTTCAACCCTAGCTGCTGCTCTGCCAATCCTCGCCGGAGAAAGCCCATCCCAGACACGTCCTCTTGAATCAAGGCGTCGCCGCCTTCCCTACCAGTGTTGGGGCGGTTCCGACGTAGAACCGAAGAGATTCTACTCCAGTCCAAACCCCCTCTGGTCAAAACCGCGGGGAACCGAACGCCAAACCACTATTTACTATCTGGCCTCGTCCCTTCACCTGAGAACATGGTCAAGCAACAACCCATCAACCCAGCCATCGGGCCAAATCTAACCACCAGATCCAATTTCAGACGTGCCCGGCTCGATCGGAGATGGTGACCAGCTTGCACCGTTCCAATCCCACGCGGCAGCGCAGCCCTCTCTTCTCCCCACCAACCACGATCAGATCGAGACTGGGGGCAAAGAGTCGTCGCCAGGAAGTAGGCTTGCTGCGATTGATAAGGAAGCACGGTAGAAGTCGTGCGTAAAGGTATCGACGCCCAACACGGTGCCGGAAGGGTACTCCATCGATGATGGAGTAAGGTACAGAGAGGCCAAGAACGGCGCTCTCCCAACCCTAGCAGAGCGCTAGGTATTTTCATACCAAACTAAATTATATAACTAAACTGTTCATTTGTTTCATATAGTTGGATTAGTTAACATCTTTTTTTTTTTAGATGAATTAATAAATTCCTTAATTGAAAACCATACGACTGTATGAGGTCAAGCTACGAGCACTACATTCCCTAGAAAGAGACTTCTTTATAGTATTGAAACCACATTAGGCCAGACCAAAACTTTCCTAGCAAGTAATACTGAATACAACTATAGATGCACACTTTATTCAAATGACTATACATCGTTGACTTGTTTGTTTTGCTTGTTTATTCTAGAGGTTTTGGTTAGGTCCCCCTCCTTTTTTTTTGAAAGGATTTGATTTAATTAGATATCAAAGCCATGAAAACAGGCCAGAGTCTAACAGAACTTACATAAGAAGAGCCGGAACAAACCGGATATCCTATCTAAGTCACACCTAAACTCATTAAAGTCTAAATGGTCGCTCGCTGAAACAGCAAGCCAACAAACTAAGCAAGAATAATCTCACTTCCTAAGGCAAAATCATTCATCTAGTCTAATCTGCCAGCACTCAATTAGGTCCCCCTCCTTTGTCATTCTCTTATTTTATTTTATTTTGGCTTAATAAATTGGAGTGTTAGAAAGGTTGCTTCTCTGCTATCACTCATTGCATCAAAAAAAAAAAAAACTTAACCTCACTAAGTCAGATTCATCTTCCAAAATTGAACTAAATGAAGTTGCCTAAGAACATATTGATGTATGCCAGCTTGAAGCCAATAAGGAAAGGCCATCATAAGCCCAATAGTGATCAGGATTGGTACTCATATTAGGTTTAATGATCCTGCCACATAGAACATCAAAAGCGCAAGGGATACCACCAGCCCAGTCCTAGCCCAAAATACACAGACATAGATGATTAGGATTTGAGCCCGAAGGCCCAAGCCCAACAATCCCTTCTCTCCACCTCGAGGAAGATGGCCATCACCATCGAACAAAAACCAGAGCTCCAAAGAGCTTCTCACCGAGCGTCTCTGGTGAACGGCCTCGTCCCGTGGACATAGAGAATGACTAAAAGCAAACTTGCCTTAGAATCGACTTGGGATCAACCCGCAAACCTGAATCACCCACGTTGCACAAATATCATTGTCGCATAGTCAAAGATTTGTATACCAACCCATATTACCACACTAGCTGCCACCGTCAAGATCAGCATGGCCAGAGTAAAACACAAGATTGTTGCCGGAATGCTGCACAGCAATCCTTACCATAGCTATCATTCTGTATATAGTGTCTTCATCATTTCTAATATATATATTGGATTAAGTCACCATTTTTAGACCATACTAGAAATTGTGCCCGCGCTTTTTCGCGGATTTTGGAGCTAATACAATGTTATTTAAGGACTAAATTTAAAAGCATAGAAAATATAGTTGACATGATCAAGATTAAGTTTGTTTTATAACAAAAGATGAAGTAGATCATGTCCTAGTAACATCGCCACCAATACAGATGTTGTGGAGGATGTCCAAAAAGTTGCTTCCTCCAGTTTTATTTTTACAAAAAGTGGTCTGGCAGATCAGTCGTTTTTCTCCTTGCTGATGATCTTCATTGATGATGTTGGTGGTTCAGTGTTAGTTTCCCTATCATTGTGAAAAAAGGGAAGTATAGTTAAATGTTTAAACAGTGAATCTTAGCAAACATAAGGAACAAAACTGCTTTTCCCAGATGTTGGTCGGTGTTCATGCCAGAGTTGGAATGGTGTAAAAGTTGAAGTCGGCTTTCACAGATGCTTCCTGAAGAAGGTGGAAACTTTGTGGTTTTGATTATATTCAATCGAAGCTCCTCGAACAAATTAAAACATGAGCATTTTCTGTATACATTAAACTGAAGGGCAAAAGCGTCAGTTCATTAAATTGAAGGGCAAAAGAGTCATTTCAACTCTTAGTGAACAGTAAAATGATAATGGCAGGAGCTTTAGTATATAGTAAATATCTTTTTTTTATTATTATTATGCAACATTTGGTGAGTGTTTTTAATTTTTATATGAGAGACTTAGGTGCTAAATTAAATGGTCATAAGAGATTTAGTGTATCGTTTTTTTTTTTTTTCAAAAAGAATGTGTGGTGTGACGGTTTTCGAGTCTTGATTGATGACTGTAGAATATAATAGAGAACATGGTACTTAAACTTTATATTACATTAACCTTCAAAATGATCATAATACATCAAAAAAATGGTGGAAAATATAAAAAATAAAAACCTAAAATTCTTGGCAACAATTAAAAAAAAACAGTCTTACTGCAATTGAAATTATTGGAGACCTTAAGGGTTGGTTTGACAATACTTTAAATATTTACATTAGAAATCCATTAGCGTTTACATTTCTGGTTACTTTTCTACTTGAGATCTCAAATCAAACATTTTAGCAAATATTCTTTTCTTTGGCAATTCAAACTGTGTTTTGACTGCCTATCTATTCGTCGATGCAACTAATTATGCATAATCATTTACCCTACGATTTTATGAAACAAAATATCCACATTGGTCAACAATGGTCGTTGTCATCATCATCAGCTTCAATAGGAGGGCCAAGATATGGTGCTCCTTCAACAACTAGGTCATCTGGTAGGTCTCGTTCCTCAAGGATCGTATAGCCTGAAGCACATAAATAGATTTTTTTCAAAACACTACTCGTAACAATTATTTTCTTAAATAGTTAGATAATTAATTTTTTTTTAGATATGCATCGATCTATCAAGATGAGATCCATATATGAATCAGAAAGTAAATCGAGAAGTTAATTATATGCTCGATTACCCTTGTACCCCATCTCAACTTCATCCCAACTATGTATCGATACATCGTTCGCTTAAATCATTGGTTGTAATTACCTGGCAAGGAAGGAATAGGAAATTCCATGAAGTAAGTAGAAGGCCTTCCAAGCTCCTCCGAGTATGGTGGAGTCAATACATCCAAGATCGCACAAGGAGTTAACGCAGTAAAAGCGTGAATATTTCCACCGCTTCTTGGAAATAGAACAGAAGTTTCACATGGAGCACTCATAATGCCATCCAAAACCTTGCCTCCTAATCCAACTGCACCCACAGATTTTAACCGAAATTTCCATGTTAATCCACATGTTTTTTTTACAAAGGGTAAACATGAAACGAACGGTAATTAAATTCAGAGGTCGTAGATTCTTACATGTTGGGAAGCCAGGAGAACTTTCGACCTTCACCCAGTCGTACGCTTTAACATAACAAGAACCATAAAGGAGTTTGCTAAACACGGTCATTCCTGGGTGATCATGAAGGGGAAGCATCCCTCCTGCCGGGAAACAAAACACGCCGATCTATACGAACAAATGCAGTTTAGTCACGGTGCGATCTATTAATATAGTGCTTGACAAAGTCACAAAACACACCTATCTATCTACTTACAGAGAATTGTTCACATTCATAAACATGAATGTAAGTGATCTGGGAGATGCCTTGTCCACAAATCAATCCCTTATCACTCTTTGGACTAGAAGATGGAGATCCACACAAGCCATGTTCATCGATTCCAAAATCTATTGCTTCAAATGTGCCTGCGTTTAATTCAATATTGAGTTCCATAGATTCTAACATAAACATAATATATATATAAGATAATGACCAAGAAATCATACCCAGGAGATTTTTGAGCCAGTGAATTTCTTTGAAAGTTGGAAGCTCTTTCTGAGAAAATATAACCCTGCAGGCTTCGTATAGCATTTGTATTTTGGTTTTCTCCATTGTACCCGACTCCATTGCTCTTTGTGGTAGAATTTCTTACCTCTTGGGTGATGAGTTGATGACTAATAAATAAACAGGTGAAAGACAAGAAAGGCGACTTTTTTTTTTTTGAAAAGACAAGAGAGGGGACTTGGAACCCAAACTAACTGCCGTAAACTAAACCTGGGGGTGTGCCGTGTGCGAATAGACTTTTTGGTTTCAATGGGCTGCTTCATTCCATGCTTTTTCTAATTGAGGGTTATTGCATTCCCAAGTCATCGAGAAGGCTTGAACCAAACAAAATGTACACACAGCATTGCCCTATGTATAGGATTAAATATGGGCGGAATTTCAACTGGGATTTTGCTTAAAACCTACATTAATATATAGTGGTATTTTTAGAAACCTACATTAATATATAGTGGTATTTTTACAATAAATAAATAAAAAGTGAAAAATGTCAAGTTTGTTAATAAATTTATTCTTCGTTGTTGGATTTTGATGATCCAATAAAGCCCCAAGTCCCCAACCATGCGTGTTCACTTCAAAGCCAACATAATTGTGTAACTCCACCCTACTTTCAAGGTGTTAGAAGGAATAGTAGATGGGTCTCGACCATGGCAAAATCCCAAAAGTACCATAGAAAACTCAAAAGTGTCAAGAGCCTCCTAAGGCATGTACGTCTCCTTTTGCAATTCATGACACAATAAAGCACCACTCTAGAATTGTCTCATGATTTCATGATTTCAATGAGAGACGTAGATTCAAAATGACGATAAGAAAGTTAAAATCGATAAAAACGGGTCTCGTATTTGAATATTTTTTCCTATTAAAAAAAAAACGACATATTGAACTACAAAGCAGTTTGATAACTCAAATTTTTTACATATTAAAGTCTCACCTTACTTTTTTCTTTTTTACCTTTAATATAAATAAATTAAAAATTTATTCAAAAAAATAAATTAATTAAAAATAAAAATAAAAACCAACCCAACTTTTCTAGCTTATTAGGCTTTGAGAATGCATGCGACTTCTCTACCAGCTTTGAAAATGCATGTGGATGGGTCTTGTAGGCTTTACAAAGACCAGACTTCGTTTGGGTTTTGTAACTGTATATACACAAATCACCTTCATTTTCCATCGCAGTAAGTGGATGTAGCAATCATAGGCCTCATCCCATAATCGATTATAAATTTAAACGAACTTCCTTCATCCATTTGTCTCAAATTTGATCCATGATCGATTATAAATTTAAACCAACTTCCTTAATCATATTCTTTGGGCGTCACACTATGCCTTTTTCTTTAGCTCCTTTTGTAAATACACACATACCACCAAAAGAAAAGGTTGATGAAGAAGTCTGAACGAATTGATTAGAAAGTTGAAGATAGTGATCCAACATTATAATGTTTATAATTTAATTCTCAGGAAAAAAAAACAAGATAAGAGAGAGATATTTGAAGTTGACTCTTCAAAATGACTAGTGAACGCCCAATTTCTTAAACTGTTTGAAGCTTAGATGATGTGATGACGCCAAATTCAAAATTATTTATGTCCCCAAACTGGACAAACAAATCTTTGATAAGGATGTTCTCAATTTGCCCAAGTTGAGATTGATGACAAACAACATGTTTTTGTTTTTGCCCATGAGGCCCAACCTCTCTGATCAAGTAGATTTAATACAGCAAATTATTATCAAGCAAAACCAAATGTGCGGAGGAAGAGCAGACCCATGACGGCACGACCACCATAACCCCATAAGCAAAGACCAAGTGCCTAGCAAACCATCGAGTAAGTTTAGGTGATGTTTGCTTCTTAAGTTGAGCTCGAAATTGTCCCAATATGCATGATAGTGACGACCCTAGCAGTCGTAGTTCGTTCAAGAGAAAGGTCGTGTGTTTTTTGTACCAAACCAAAATTAAGCATGACCGGTAGCCACTTTTACACGAACCAAAATAGCTAAAACTTCATGAAGAGCTCAAATATACCTGATACCTAAACCATGAGCAACACCGCGGCTGAACCATCAAGTTTAACCAAAAAGCGATTACATAATAGGGTGGGATTGTGGGAATGAGTTCCACATGTAACACGATTTGTTTTCCAATCATACAATTAAGTGAAATTAACAAAGGTAAGAATTCAAACATTTCCACATTCCCAAACTTGACACCATTTAGGGACGACTTCAAAACGGGCTAGAGCTAAGGTGAGTCGGGAGAGGCGGACTCCTCAAAGCCCCGATTTTCAAATCAAAAATTCATAATTTTTTAGAGCAATTAATAAATAAATATAAAAAAATCCATTAAATTTGGATAAGTTGTTGGACGGTCTTAAAAAAAAAACCATGATCATATAATTTCAAATACAAAAATTTATTCACTTCCTTAAAGAAAAGTAGAAAGAATTATCGCCAAGAAGAAAACAGTATAATGCGATGTCTCACAAATTAGGTGACGGGAGAAATGCTATTTTACGGTAGTAATTTAAAATATTATCTGTAAGACCCCAAAAATTCGTTATTAATTTCTAATGGTTTCCGGGAATTAATAAAGTATTCGTTTGAGCTATTTCGTGGTTCGAGGGTGGAGCGGAAAGTATTTCGAACAATTATTCGTTGGAATGCTTTGATTTAAGGGTTGACTTTTTATACGTTTAGATTTTGTGAGAACTTCCTTCACGAAAGTCGTAGAGAGCGTCGATACGAGTTCGTGGATATGCGGAACGCGAGAATCGGAGTTCGTATGAAGAAGTTATAGTCATCGAAAAAAGTTTCCATTTTGGGATATATAGGAAAAATCTGAAAAAAAATATTAGAAAATCATAATTTCCGAAAAGGGAAACTTTTTCTCTCTCTTCGATCCCGAGCCCAGTTTCGCCCAGCCGACTTCGCGCATCTTCGTTCTCCGTCGTCCGGCCACCATAGGCCGAGATTCTTGTCCCTATCTCTTCGCATCACTCTCATCTACAACCCTGTGAAGTTTCACGACGTGGGTCTGCCCGTGCACCACGCAGCAAGGCCAGGAAGTTTGGCGGCGACGCTGCAAATCGCCCAGATCGAAGCTGACGATTCCGACCACCATAGCAAGTGTTTCTTGAGGGCTTTTGGAGCCCAGAGGACGTAGATGCTTCTCCCAAGGTGTCTTGCAACGATTCAAAGTGTGGAGGTCGAATTTTGAAGATTGGGAATCTAGGGTTCATCGGTTTTCAAACATTGCGAGGTAAATTCCGGCCATATGGCTTCGATTCAGACATTGTGCTAGTTATGAAAGTTGTAATTGGAGTTGAGATGAAGATCTTTTGTGTTGGAAGTTTTGTCAAATTTTGACTTTGGGTGGGCGGCGGCGCAGCCACTGTGGTGGTGTTTTCCGGCGGCTTCCGGCCACCCCAGGGACAGTTTCTGTTCCTGATTTCGATCTACTCGTCGATACGAGCATTTCGATATATAGTTTGTAATTTTTGGAGATCGTTTGAGCATGTTAGGGTTCTAGGCTTCTAGCATTTTCAATTCGATCGGTTTTCGGTCTGTGAGGATTCGGCCGTTTGATCGACTTGTAGTTTTGTTTTATTGATCGTAGAAGTGTTTCGAGGTTGTTGGATGGTCTCGGATGAGGATCCGACTGTTGGATCGTCGTGTAATTGTGTTTTGTGAATTGTGTGATTTGTGTTGTATTGAATGTGACCTTGATGTGATTAGGTGATTGACGGAATTGTGTGAACGGAGTATGGATGATTTTGTGCTTGTCTTGGTTTGTGTGAAGACGCAGCAGGATTTGGAGGTGAGTAAATCTCACAGTGTTTCGGTTGATAAAGTAGTTATGTTTTAATTTAGTATATTTAATTGTTAGCATGAAAAATCGTATTTATCGAAACAAATTATTTGTTTTAAAATATATGAACTTGATCGACAACGGTTCATGGGTAAGTTAAAACAATGTTTTGATATAAAATGATTTTCGAGAAGTATAATTTATAAAACTATAGTTGGTATTAGTGGTCATTCATGCGTGAATGACTACGTATATATATATATATATATATATATATATATATATATATTTACGTGGAATATATATATTGGAGGATGTGACATTGGTGAAGTAATCATTGAGAGTTGATTGAATTGTTATTTCGAGCATTTCTCTTACGAGCATACAATTATCATGATGTGTTGATTTTTTTGTAAAAGTGTGTTTTGCTTGAGGAAAGTATTTGAGTCAAGTGGACTTTCAAATGTTTGGTTGAGTATCGTTTATCACATTGGTGATCGAGGCAAGTATTATCGTAGGGCTGAACCTTGGCCAAGGTGACAGGTTACGATTCAGTTAGAGCTCTAGTCTGTCTGCCAATGTACTTCTTGGGGAATAACTTTGAGTTATTGTGTGCCCTTGGGTATATTTGTTAAAAGAGAGTGTTGGTGTTCTTTCTTTTGTCGTCCATGTGAGACTTGATTTCGAATGAATTGTGGTGATCTGTGTGATGACCTGTGTGGTGATCTTTGTGATGACCTGTGTGGTGATCTGTGTGATGAGCTGTGTGGTGGTTGACGTTATTAATGGATGTTTTTAGTAAATGTTTCTATTTATTTCTATTATTGAATTTTTTGTTTTCTTGGTAATCTCCTGAACTAAATTCTATGCAGGGATTACTATGATTTTATTGATTGTTTTAATGTAATTCCCTGAACTAAATTTTATGCAGGGATTACTATGATTTTTATTATTTGTTTTAATGTAATCTCCTGAACTAAGTTATATGCAGGGATTACTGTCTTTTGAATTGTTTGTTTTAATGTAAATTCCTAAACTAAATTCTATGCAGGGATTTATATGATTTCTATTGTTTGTTTTTAATGTGATCTCCTGAACTAAGTTTCTATGCAGGGATTACTGATTTTACTTAATTCAATTGTAAGTATGGTTGTGGTTTGAGATATGTAGTGAGTTGTGAAATGAGTCGTGAGGTCATCGTTTTGACAAATGCTTTATGTTGAGGGGAAGTGAGTGTGATTTTTGTAGATTTGTTGTTGAGATGAAAAATGATTTGAAACGTCACTAAGGTGACAACTACTTTTGCTGAGAAAAATGAAGGTTGATTTTGTAGTTCGTTGTGTTTTAAAATGTTTAAAACATAATTGAGTTTAATTGTTTAGTTGAAGTATTGTGAAATTGGATGCATGAGTCGAGAGTCAGAGCATGTTGATTTTGATATGAGTTAACTTACGTGAGCATGATATGATATGATATGAACTTGATGTTTGGTTGTGTTTTGTGGAGTTAAATGTTGTTGCTTTAATTTATCTCACGAGTTGAGAAATTATAAGCATGAGTAACGTGAGTCATTTTAATTGAGTTTACTCATACGAGCTTAAAAAGCTTACCGGGTTTGTTGTTTGCAATCCCGGTGCACTATTCCATGGTGTAGCGGTTATTCCTGCAGGTGAGGACCACCAGGGCTGAGTACGAGGGCGTGGAGTGCAGCAGTGTTAGGTTCATAGCCTATTTTTGTTAGCGTACTGCTGTTTTTGGTATGCTCCTAGCAAGCGTGTACATTTGTATATCAGTTCTCTCGAGTTTTGTATACACTTGTTGATGTGATGTTCGACTTAAGTGATTGAGTCTTTATTGACGTTTGTTGTTGCTCAGATTTATTTGAAAAAGTTTCTATGCAATTTTCGGGAAGTTGGTTAACTTATCGCGTTTCGGATTCGAATTTCTTTATTTGAAATTCGGGGCGTGACATTATCTATACTATTTTTTTTTTTTTTTGAAAGGGTAATCTATACTATTATTAAGAGAATTCATTTTGTCATCCAAACTGAGTGTGAAATACTACAAATATCCTTAGACTTTAAGTTAATTTAAAATAGTATTTAATATATGAAGAATATTATGGTAAATAGAAAAATAATACATGAAAATATAAATTCAGAAAGAAAAAAAAAAAAGGAAACTGTCAAAAATATTTTCTCAGCCCACATTTTGCAGATATAACTTTCCAATCCCACTATCTATACAATTATTATGAGAACCCACTGTATTAGCCAAAGTGGACGTGAAGAGACACGAAGACCCTCCTATCATATATTATTTTTAAATAATTTCTAATATTTGAAAGGTATTATAGTAAATAATAAAATATTGATAAACAGTTAAAAGGAAAAATATGTTCCCACTAACCCATTTTGTACGTGGATAACTTTCCACTACCTGTTATTCCCACTGCGCTCATCTGCAGATAACTCCTCATATATCTCTAACTTCAATAATTACCAAGACATAAATATTACAAAAAGAAAATTTAAAACAAAAAATATATTTTACATATGCTTAGCATATGTGGGCAAGACTAGTCTCCATATATAACTTCTCAAGTTTTCACATCCTATTGATATAACTTTCTACATTTTTTCAAAAAAGAAAAAAAATGTGTTAAAAAAAAAAAAAAAATTTCGCACGCGCATGGAAGCTATAAGGCCAATTTGAAAGCAATACCGTAGCCCTTCAATTGCTTCACCGTTTCTACCAAAGCCACAGAAAGTTATGCATTATGGACTGTAAGAAAAATACTTGAAACATATTTGATAGGAACAAAAGTTGAGGAATAATAAAATATTTCTAGCTAAAATTTTATAACAACAAAAAATTCGATATTTTACACAAGCAAAGATGTCAAATTGGTACTTTGATAAAATCTTGATAGATCAAATTATAATGGATCTTATTGCATATTTGAATTGTATCTCTTCTAAAATAACATTATGCAAACGCGAGCGCGGCCCTTCCGCACGCGCGTACGTGTTTAGGGAACCCGAATTTTTGGCGCGACCTACGTATATTCCCACCTACGTATATGGGATATTTTAAGAAGTGAACATCTTTCTTAGTAGCGGGGTCTGGGGAAAGAATAGGAAATGTGATTTCACTATATTTCTGACCAGGAACAGGACCTATCACAAGAATATTTTTTTTAGTAGGCCGGTAACTTTGAAAAGACAGATTTCCTATATTTTCTTTAATCTCGGGCGGATGTAGCCAAGTGGATCAAGGCAGTGGATTGTGAATCCACCACACGCGGGTTCAATTCCCGTCGTTCGCCCATATATTTTTGTTTTTATTATTATTTTTTTTAAGATGAAGAAACAAATTCTATTTTCTCGCCTATTTACTACGGCGATGAAGAATCAAATTATCCCTATATTTATTCCTTTTTCTACTTCTTCTTCCAAGTGCAGGGAGGGTAGCTTAAATCCTCATCATCATATGCAGCACGGAAATTATATTGCATTCATGAGTAACATTTCAAACATGCGTAGCAAGAGAGGAATGATAATATGCATATGCGAAATATGTTTTCCAAAAACAAAATACACACGCGCGAGCGCAGCCCTTCCGCACGCGCATCGCGCGTGCAGGAAGGCTAGTACTATTATTAAGAGAATCCATTTTGTCAGTTAAATTAGGTGTGAAATACCACTAATATCCTTAGACTATAAGTTAATTTAAAATAATATTTAATATATGAAATATATTATGGTAAATATCAAAATAATGAATAAAAATAAAAATTCAAAAAAAGGAGGAGACCGTCAAGAATATTTTCTCAGCCCAGATTCTGCAGATTTAACTTCCCAATCCCACCATCTCTAAGTTTTCACATTCTATCTTACCCTCAAAAAAAAAAAAAAAAAAATTCACATTCAACCGATATAACTTCTTGCTTTGTACCTCTAAAAAATAAAAATAAAAATAGAACTGTGTGCCAATAAAAACTAATTTATGTTATCATAACAAACGGTCGGTGTTGGAAAATACAATTAAAAAATTGTTCAAAGGTTAGACACGTTGCAAGTACATCTCCTGGAACCTGAGAGAGAGAGGGGCAAAAGCCGGCAGCCCAGTCCATAAAAAAAATAACAATATCCAGCCCATTTTTTCAAATATTCAAAATTCAAAAAAATCCAAAAAAAAGGCCAGCCAGCGTTTGGCATTCAAAATTAAAAGCGCAAACCTTTTTCCAGCTCAAAATCAATTCCCCCCGTGCTTGCCAGCTGCTCCTACCAAACAGTCCCTTAACCCCAGATCCAACGGCCCACCTCCGTCCTCCCCTCAACGCAATTCTCGGTCCACAAACCCCTCCACTCCATTCCTATTAGTTTTCTTTCCTTCTCTCTCTTCAGATCCATTCCCACCAATCCCCCTCTCTTCTTCTTCTTCTTCAACCCCTCTCTCTCTCTCCCCACCTTCTCTTACCAATCTCCAATCTCACCAACAATGGCCGCCCCCACGCCGCGCGAGGAGAACGTCTACATGGCCAAGCTCGCCGAGCAGGCCGAGCGCTACGAGGAGATGGTCGAGTTCGTCGAGAAGGTCTCCGCCTCCGCCGACAAGGAGGAGCTCACCGTCGAGGAGCGTAATCTTCTCTCCGTTGCTTACAAGAACGTCATCGGAGCCCGCCGCGCCAGCTGGCGCATCATTTCCTCGATCGAGCAGAAGGAGGAGAGCCGCGGCAACGACGACCACGTCAGCATGATCCGCGAGTACCGATCCAAGATCGAGACCGAGCTCTCCAAAATCTGCGACGGGATTCTCAAGCTGCTCGACTCGCGCCTCATTCCCTCGGCGTTTTCCGGCGACTCCAAGGTGTTTTATCTGAAAATGAAGGGGGATTACCACCGTTACCTGGCTGAGTTCAAGACCGGCGCCGAGCGCAAGGAGGCGGCTGAGAGCACCCTCACTGCCTACAAGGCTGCTCAGGTATAATCTATCTGCTTTTTTCGCTTTTGATTCTGATTTTGGTTTCGGTTAGGGTTTCGTTTACATTTGAATCTGATGATTTTGGATGCAGAAAATTACGGATCTGAAGATTCTTTGGTTTTAATTATGACTGCTTGATTTGCAGGATATTGCCAATGCTGAACTGGCACCAACACATCCCATCCGCCTTGGACTTGCCCTCAACTTCTCTGTGTTTTACTATGAGATTCTGAACTCTCCTGACCGTGCTTGCAATCTCGCCAAGCAGGTAACAATTGATCCAATTTCGACTTCAATTACTGAACCCGATCCTTGATTTTGCATAAATCTGATCAATTGTTTTGTTTTGGGGGGGATTTTCAGGCTTTTGATGAAGCAATTGCAGAGTTGGACACACTGGGCGAGGAGTCGTACAAGGACAGCACCTTGATCATGCAACTGCTCCGTGATAACCTCACTCTCTGGACCTCTGACATGCAGGTATAGATGCACACAGTCTCGCCCTCTATTCGATATCTTTTGCAGTTTCAAAAGCATGCAGTTGTGAATTATAACTGCTTTGTTTGCAGGATGATGGTGCTGATGAGATTAAAGAAGCACCCAAGCCCACTGAGGAAGCAAAGCAGTGATCGCCATTCTTCACTGCAGATTATGGATTCGCTTCTCCTCTATATGTTTTTAATAGGAGAAGGTAATCCTTTGCTAATTGTCGGGGTCCCATTCCGAGCTTCTAGACATCATTGTTGTCTTTGCAATTAAAATGTTGACGAACTCAGTCTTAATTTTCCTTTATATTTTCCCCCTTTTTTTTTTAATTAAAATAGTTTGTTTGGATCAATTCTGTGTTTCTGGATTGGTAATTGCTCAAACATATTGAAGGTTTTGTATCTCCGCTTGGGAAAAATATCTAGTTTGAATATCTCTCCTGCTTGATTCAAAGGCTGACCATCAATATGGTTGATTTATCACTAAAATTTTCATGATTCGCGGTCTGGTCTTTATCAACTTTTATAAAGTTGCGTGTGGGAAGATGAATGTGAAAGAACTTCCATAAAGTGAAAATGGTCTTCTTTGATTGGGTACAAATTTTGCAGTACATGTGAATATGTGATGGCTTTTCTTGATTGATACATTTTGACTGTATGCTCCACTTTTTGAAGCATATAATCCTAGTTGTTATTTTTAATTTAGGCTTCAACCATGAAGCTTATCCTCGTGGAGAATGCTGGAAATTTGCTGGCAGTTCTTATCTTCATATCTCTAAATGTCCTAGTAGTTGGATAAAGACTGATGTTAACCCTTGGTGGGAAACCACACTTGGCTTACGCGTAGACCCGTAGTGAGGTGTTGATTAGGGGAGAATAATCTTGATTACTTTGAGGATCAGTTAAGATATTAGGTGTGATACTTTTTATATATTTATTGTCATATCGATTTAGGACTGATACGGTATCTCAGATTAGGACTTCTTATGGAGTGAGTTGTGTTCGTCACTGATGAGGTCAAGCAAAATATTTAACTATAGGGTAGCCTTTTTTTATTTAATTTGAAGCATGCTGACATGCTGTGTAGAATCTAATATGAGCTTTTACGGTAGTGGGTGGATAGGGATTAGGGACATGCTTCTGTGTCATCTTGGAAAGGGTCTGCTTAAACATGTCATGGTCACCCATAGGGGCTCTGAATCCTAGTAGCTTCAGAATCACTCTGGCCAACCTGTTTCCATTACACTGCCCGACCTGTTTCCATTACACGATAATGTCACGAAACTACTCCGCTCCTTGCATACTGTACAGGTAATGTTCTACGTTAGTGTCGATGGTAGTGTGCTTGGGCTCTATCAGCTCATGGGGCTTTCACCTGTTGAACTCAGTTGGGCTCTACTATAGTCCCTCGACACTTACAAGTTGAATTTGAACTCGGTCTGCTCTATTAAATTTGGTTTGGATCAAATATCTTGAACACCGTATTATTTGTAATTGGATGGCAATCCTAGAGCTCAAGTAGCCACTCCTCTCAAGTTCCTTGCTCTCGGTAAGGTCCAAGAATATGTTTTTTGTCGTATACCGTGAAATTGGTGGTTGGGTTTCTCATTTGGCTTGCAAGTGATGGGATCATATAAATGATGGTTGAAACTCGACAGTAATATAGGTTAGAAATGCACTTCACATGAACAAATGGGAGCTTTCCTAATGAGGATCACTTTAATGAGAACTAGTTGAAAACTTTTTAATCAACAGTTTGAGATACCCACTTTTCGATTACATTACGGCAAATCAAGCGTTAAATGTTTATGCATGCATGAGTAAATTACTTCTGAAAATTTTCTTTCAAATTGTTAATCGTTAAGGTACCGATCAAATCAATGGATAAAACAAATCTGTCAAACATGAACCGTTCATCTACATAACTAATAAATCACGATTATGAATTTCTTACAAATTTGCAATTAAATGATCTACACATGAATATCTAAACATCTAACGGTTGATTTACAAAAATGTGATCGAAAAGTGAATCTCGTAAAAAAAATCTTCAATAAATCCTCAGTTCAGTGATCCTCATTAAAAAGACTCCCATGAACAAATTTGGGTTACGATTTCAATGAGGGCTCCCTTGAACAAATCTGGGTTACGATTAGTTGCGTACTCCAAAGGGGAAGCACAAGAAACACGACTCGTACACAAGAATTGTTCAATCACAGTTTATATTCAATATGTAATCAAAGTAGGATTGGATGATATTTTGTATTCTATGACTCTTTTGTATCGTATTGTGCACAGGTGGATTCGAACAAAAAGAAAGAAAAAAGGCAAAACAAGATGAAAAACAACACAAAAGAACTCAGGTTATAATTTTTTTTTTTTTGGGTCGATGCAAAACTATTAGTTAAATTCACATCACAAACCTAAACATAAGCAAGCATGGTTCTTTGGCCCACTGTTTGTTTTTACCTATTCTGTCTACATATGAAAAGGGATTGCAAAGACAATACAAACTGCTTGCTTTGAAGAAACCAATTGCGTAAAAAACAATCAGATGCCTTTCGTAATAGTGTTCACATACTGTTAAGAACCCACGTGATTAGGAAAGAAATCAAATAAGAACCGATCAACCTTAAACTAATGAATCAATCAAAAAACAAAACCTTAAACTAACGAAATTTAATGGAGTACTTCCAGTGACTTACTAAACTAAGAACCACATTGACCCCTCAACAACTTTTCCCAGCAACAATGGCTACGATTCATTTTCCTCTCCATCTCTATTTGCTGCTGAAGCATCTGTACTATCCATTTTCCTCACCAACAATTATTCATAGAATAGTCCACCATCAAACATCCTAGCTATGCCAGTATTACCCCTTCATAAATTTCTGCAATGAATCACGTATGGGTCTCGGAAACACCTTAATCCTCAAGCATGTGAGATCCCTAGAATCTCATTCAGTAAAATATATACTATATGTTAATGGTTTGTACCAGATAGCAAGTATTGATCACAGAAACTAACAGTAGCTGGTCCGATACAATACATATAGGTGATCCAAGTAATTTCACAGAAATAACAGATGCTAAAAAGTACAAGTAAGAGATCCATGATGGCAATATGCTCAAGTAGTCAAGTATCTCCTCTATAAGTCTCCTCTATAACGTTCCAAGTACACAAAAGATATCAAAAAAAATTTGTCAAAAGATGTACATGATATAAAATTAACTAACGAGGACAATGTCAATGCGAACTATGTCAGAGGTTGAAAGATCCAAGCAAAAGATTCATCTCTAACCAAGTGTGATGTCATAGACACCACATACCCTGCTGCGTTCTTCAAACTAGACAGTGAAAAAGATGTGGCACTAACGAGATCCATCAAAAGATCCATTTGCTTGGATTAACTGCTACCGTTGTCTTTTGTTTCCAGCCTTAGGTTCATTCAAAATAAGAATGATGTTAAAATTGTACATTACTATCTGGGAATGGTGATGAGATGAAACGTGAGAATGTTAAGCTCTTCTCTTCCTTCTCCCACCTAAAATCAGATTTCTTAATCCAAAAGCTAACCTGTATTATTATTGTTTTCTTATATAATTTATCTGTCTGATATAATTGAAGTGACATCACTAATTATAAGGGGATAGACAAAAAGTTGTTGGGGCTTGGTAAAGATAACCTTATAAATTAGAACTGAACTACTTGAATGACATCAGTTGATGAGTACATGTCATCCATTATTGGTCAGTTATACCACATGATGGTTTGCAGCCAAGATTTCCCCAACAGTCAAAACCTCTGTGCAAGGCCACTAGACTCCAAACACAAAGGTGTGCACAAGCTTTTCCCCAACTTCACCTTTGCATTTGGAGGGGGGGGGGGGGAGAATTTAAAATCATTTTTAGCAGTTGAGGTTTAGTCAAATAACAATTTCGTTCCTTGTTACTAATTTGACAATTTTGGTAACTGATGCCCAATTCCGTCAAACTGCTCAATGAAAATCACACGTGAATAGAACCAAAGCTATGCTCAAGTCGAGCAAGCCGTTGGGCTAAGGGGAAAACCCGAACGAACACCCCTTACACATAAGATTCATGCAGTGGTAATGTAATGGAATGTGGCATCAATGCTAAGATACTGGGACGAAAAACAAGTGATTTTGTATTAAGGTACTTGCTATAAGCTATTCAATAGCCAAAAACATAGCATATCAAGTTCTAGTAATAAATAAAGCAATACAGGAAATGCCCCAAATCCAAGTCTGTTGATGAAATTGACAAACAAATTTGATCCATATAAAAAATGAAATAATTTAGAAACTCCAGTCTACATAGATAGAGAATTTCAGAAACTAAAATAAATTCAACGAAAGCATCCTAAAAACACAAGTATATGTATAACATGTAATCTCATTAACCCCCAAATTTCCAATACAAAGAACAAACCTACATGTCTCACATTTCTCATATATCCCATTTACAGAACAAAGACAATACCCTAATTTTAAACCTGCAGCCGACCATTTCCGCCCGACCCCCAGTAATTGAATAAACCCCTGAACCCATAATGTACAAAGTTTCTGTGGAGCAAGATAAAAAAAAGAACCCTAAAACTCTAAAACAGACAGCTTCCTGTGTATTGTTTTTGACATAAAGATAACTAGAGCTGACTTACCTGAAGCAAAGATTTAGAAACCCCTCCACCTAGGGCTTGGAACCGGCACAGTCGGCGACAGAGGGAGCTGAGGAAACCCCAACTGACTCGGCGAAAGCAGATTATACTGCGACCGAGGCGAGTTCAAGCATCCGAATGGAAGCGGCGACGGTGGCATAGCGAATTGGGGCTGGGAGGAAGCAAACTGTGGAGGTTGTGGAGGCTCCGACGAGGGAGCCATAGCCTGCTCCGGCTGAGGAAGCTGCTGGCTCTGATTCTGATTCTGCTCCGGTTGCGGCGGCGGTGGAGTTAGGTTGGTCCAGCGAGGCGAGACGAGTGGAGCCAAGGGAGAAAATCCAGAGAAATGCTGCTGCTTCTGGTTCATGTTCTGATTAGAATCGCCGGAGGAGAGCGAGTTGTGGAGGAACCTCATGTAGGCCGAGACCGGAGACTCCGCCGCCGCGTGAACGGTCGGAAAAGGAGGCAGAGGAGACAGCGGCGCCGTGGACCGTCCGATCACGCCGCCGAAATGAGCCGCGGCGGTTCCCATGGGCGGAATGAGAGGGTTGTTGGTGTTGTTCGGCTGAGCCGAAACGGCGCCGTCGAGAAGAGAAGGCGGCCGGGCGGCGAGCTGGGCCAGCGGCGGAGGGCGGATGCGCTGGAGCCTCGAGCTTTGTGTTTTCGGCGGGTGAATCGGCGGAGGAGTCGCGAACCGGTCCGGCGTGTGGGCCGGCGAACCGGTCAGCTTCTGAACCACATCCCTGAAATCGTTCTTGTTGATGTTGTAGACCGGAGGCTGGTGCTGATTGGGCGGCTGCTGAGGCTGCGAAGCAGAGGATTGGAGCTGAAGCGGTGCGTTTTGGTTTTGGGGGTTGGGAATCGGAGCGGGAGGCGGAGGAGGAGGAGGAGGAGGCGGGTCGAAATTGGGTTTTCGGATTATGGGCTTGGAGATCTTGTGGGAAAGCTTGTTGAGGTGCTTCAGGTACTGATCCCTAGTGGTACCAGTGGAGTTTTCAGTAGAAGAAGATGAGGTGTTATCCATAATAATGGCAACAAAAACTAGAGAACCCAGAAGAAGAAACAGAGACCCTTTTTGGATCTGAGAGAGATTTGAGTGTGTGGTGGTGGCCTGGAGGAGCGGGGATGGGGATGATGATGATGATCTAGGTTGTTCTTCTTGGTCAGTCGGCGAGGTAGGGTCAGTGAGGGAGGACTGGTCTCGTATTTATATATATGAAATAAAATGAAAAAGGTAAATAAAATAATTAAAGGGGCTAAATTTGGACACAAAAGAACCAAGGTGTCTGTGTCAAGGTGGTCTTTGTCTTGGCTTAAAAGAAGAGAAGGGAAGGGACATGACCCGTAAAACAAGCCAGCATCTCTCTCTCACTCTTCTCTCTCTCTGATATCTTACCAATCCTCCATCCAAATCCAAATTCTCACCTTTCTTGGTATTATTATACATTATTCTCAAAATTATCAACTTTCTTTTTCATTAGTGTTTTCTCATAGAAATATGAAATATATATATATATATATAGAAATTAATCATTTTAGATTTTAGAAGATAAATAAAAATGTTGATTGTTTTGAATGACAATCGCGATACAGCGCCTCTGCTTCTCCATGTGTTACGAACTGTGATTGTGTTCATGCACTGAAGCTGTACTGAGTCGTTAGAAAACTGAAAACTGATAGAATTTTTTTTTTTAAAGGAAATAGTGTAGGCTCTAATCATTAATGGATATTCATTATTTTGTCTGCTCGAATCTGAATTTGTAGACTTGGAATTGTCAAACACGGCGGCGGCGGCTTCTGCTGCTGTCTTCACGGGGACAATTTTGTTTTTGCCTGTCCATTCGCCTGCTTCGCGTGTGCTAATTGTCCTTGCATTTCCATTCGCCTACTCTCCACTTATTCCGCAGGTGTTAATTGTCCTTACTTGTCCATTCGCCTACTCCGCGTATGCTAATTGTCTTTCTTAGATTTTTGTAACTTCACTGGTGTGAAGTTGACTTGCATGGTGAGCATCGGGGTGTTCGAAATTTTAGGTTTGGTCAATTATGCTTATTTGTGTAGAGCTCGTGATGCAAGGCATATGTGGTGCAATGTGCATTTTGGGTTCGTTTTCTTCAAGTTTTGATTGATTGTTATCTCCTCCAAGCTCTTCGTGGGGACGTTGGTGGAGGAATATTGGGGCCGGAGACGTTTGCGATGGTTGCTAGATGTCATACGCCCTTTGGGCAATGTTTGTTCCCTTTCTTTGGGGTCTTCAATTATGACATGTTTAGTTACTGAAAGAATGAAGTGTCAGCTTATTATACAGTGGAGAGGCAAAATAATACAGTGACCCACCTGTAGTAGGTTACGTCATAATCGAGTCACTGTCTAAGTAACTGACGTAATTTAAGTAAGATAATTTTTAATAACGCTAAAATAACACTACTAAAACTGGATAAGAACTATTCATAATTGAAGTATAGTTTACCCATTTCCACTTAGGATCACCCTTGAGAGGAAAAGTAAACCATAAGATGCTACAAATACTACAATCTTAACCCTAACTCTCGTCCAAAATGCCTATAATTTTATATTCAGCCACACATTAGAGCATAAAAACACAGGAACCGTATATACTAATATGCAACCTTTTTTTTTTCTGACAAAAATCATTTAAAGTACATTATAGCAACTCAGGTAGCACCCTAGCTATATTGTTTATACAAAACTAATCACGTGTTATTTCTATTTACAAAATTAAGCAATTAACACCAATCACTTGTTATTTATAGTAAAAAAAATAGTCACGGATTCAGGTAGAAAGTCAAAAGTCAGACCCAAAACCATAAAGAACAGCTTTAAATTTCATGCCATTCGCATCTTATTTCCTTGTTGTGTCTATAATAAGGTCGATCATCAACATTAAAATTCTCGTTTTCATATAGAAGGTAGTTGATTAAAGTTGAGGATAAATCTTGCTCTGCATTTGTGAGCATTAAATTTAATGGTGTTGGTTATTTCCCACTCACCATAATGTTTTTCTTTGTTTCATTTTAGGACTTTTTTTTTTCTGTAAAAAAAAATTCTTTCATTGAAACGAATATGATCATAATCGTTTAGCATGACATCTTTTTATAGAATTGGAGAATTGGAAGTAAACACCACTATGGAGAGAAGACAACACTATTACAAATTCATAATGAGAAGACGGTGCAATGGATTTGAATTTTGTCGCACAAATCTCGAACAAGACTACGACAATAGGATGAGTGAATCGTGTCGTCAGATGTGTCATTCACAAGCGATGAAGAGAACCGTAGCCGAAACAATACTTAATAACCACCGGCATCGCTAGTGGTCCAAGGCATGTCAACTAGGGTTTTTGGGAAGCAGCTCTCGCACCTTTTTTATTTTTAGACCTCATACGTAAACTACTTGTATAAACGCACTTGAGAAATACATTGTTTAACCTAACCATCACTAGCTAAGCAAATGATTGTAACTTGTGATCGATTCTCTATAATGACACAAAAGAACAACTATTCATCATACGCGACTTCTTTGGTAAACCTCTATATGCAGCTGCAAAAAACTCGGGAAACACTACAGTTCAAGTGATAGAAGCCACTGCACTCAGAGACAATCTTACTAGTGCTCGAGAGAGAGGCTATAACAAGATTGAAGTAGAAGGCGACTCAAAGCTAGTAATTAATTGATACTGTCAATGGAGCCAACAAGCCACCCTAGAGACTCATCAAGATTATACAGGATCTTAGAGCTCTTGCTACATCTTTCTCTGTTATCACTTTTAAACATATTTTTAGGGAAACAAACTTTGTAGCAAATGTCATAGCTAATCTAGGGCACAATCTCAATACTAGTACTTCATGGACCAATATGGTCCCGAGAGATGCATCAAATGCCTTGTTGTTTGACAGTGAAAATTGTGGTTGCTCTAGGGGGCTTCCAATTTAATAAGTAGTCTTTTCGTAAAAAAAAATAAAAAATAAAAAACAAAAAACTACCACCACGAGAATAGAATAAATCTGAGACAATGTTAACATAATGACAATGTATTTGGCGGTTGAGAAATGAAATAAATAACTCATTTTTATACGCCTTAGCAGCAAGTAAAAAGAAGAAGAAAATAAGGGCTTTTTTTTTAATTTGTTAGAGAGTATTTCGGTGTGGTCAACAATGCCCGTTACAATTACCCTACGTTGCCAACTGTTGCATCTAAATTCAAATAAATTTGGTCTCAATGTCCTCATAACTCATCATCACCTAGAGAACACCCAAGGCTGAAAAAGGTCGTCTATGCAATTCCAATGGACCTGCCTGAAAACTCCCATTTCTCTTTGTCTGGTACTCTGGTATAAGTAGACACACTCAGAAATCTCATAAAAATACGTGCTATTTGGCCCTACGAATCAAATCCAGTAAAGACATTGTGTGCTCTATTTGGCACATTAATGAGATTGTAGAATTAGTACGTATATGCAACTATTATGGTCAAGATATCAAGAAGGAGGTTAATTTCCTAGCTGATGGTATTGCAGACACAGGTCACAATTCTACTACTCAAGTCTGGAGAAACTCTCCACCCCTTTCTACTTTCAATGCTCTTAATTTTGAGATATTAGCTCTTGGTTGTACAAGAAGTTTTTCATTGTAATTTCTTTTACTAATCGAAACATAAAAACTATTATGGTCAAAGAAAATCTAAAACTTTTTACTTGTCACTTGATTTTATCATGTAATTTGTACGGCAAAGAGAAAATATCATAGAATCAATAATTAAGTGGGGGATGCTTATAAGAATCTAATCATGTCATAACTTTGTACTTGGTAAAGGTGATTATTATAAGTGTTCATCTTCATTTGAAGAACAAACAAAGAAAATCCCGTTTTGATTGAGTTTCAAAATTTCAATCTTTATTTTTTTTGTCCATATCATTACATTTTTTATTTGTTACCCTGTTATTATAATTACTAATTTTAAGAGAATCAAGAAACCGTGACGGAATCACAGATCAACTATTGGCAATCATCTGAAGATATTTTACTAGTCAAAACTCAAGCATCTATAATTTTTTGGGCCCCGTCCCCAGGAGCTCAATTGATATAGAGACGAGGGAAATTTGGTAGTTCCTCCCGACTATGGTAGTCAATTTGAATGGACTTTTATGAAGGATGTGTACATTTCAAGAATAGAGAATTAAATTTATTTAAATCATTAACAATATATGTAGTCTTAAATATACAGTACAAATTCGTGATAACTACATAGTTGCCAAAGTTTTGAGATGGATACCTAAATCAAAGAATAATTCCTCTTCTCTTCTTGTTTTTTCCTATGTCTAGTTAATTCCTGGTCCCTGAAAGGGATCATTTTCTGCGAAATGGCCTAATTCCTAAGATTACTATCAAATGATTGACATAACAAGTGATAGTTTCTTCGGGAACTAAATTCTATTGGTGGCATTCATTTTTTGGTGGTATTCACCAAAAAAAAAAATTCTATTGGTGGCATTCATTTAGCCAGTCCTTATTTGGTCATGAATCATGATAGCCTTAAGTTTGGTACGGACGTGACTCATTGGATTAGAAAGTCATCTTTTAATAATCGCATCCGCATATATTGTTTTGTGCAGTGCATGAACCGTAGAAAATTTGTTGATAACTCGATGTGACTGTTTATGTAACAACATGTTATAAGCATTAAGCACAACCAAATTTTAATTTGTGCTTCTATGAGTACTATCAAAATCACTACCAGTATTCTCTTATTGCGGCTACCCTCAAGACTCGATTAATGAAACTGCAGAATACCGCCCGAGGGGGGGGGGGGGAGACATAGAGCCTGAACCCTAGAGCACAACAAGCATTGAGAGAAATTCCCAAAATAATATCAAGAGTCTCCACAAAATCTATGTATTCTAACATGCATAAACTAGCAAAGAGTACTTAACTAGCTACTCCATTTTGTTTGACATAATGTAAAGATAACTCGAACACGAAACATCAGTACGAGTAATGCAGCTTTCCCATTAATGTTGCCAACTAGAATTAAGAACGGGAACACTTAGTTTCATCATACCACTAGGAGCTTGCCACCATTTGACAACTTGTTACCTAACTAGGGTACAAAGGCACACAAGGTGCACAAATTGGGACAGAGCCCACGTCACCCTATCACCCTAGGCCCAAGTCGAGGACTGTGAGGAGCATCGTACCGGAAGCTCGCTTGGACAACCACCGCCTTCCTTCCACACATCCTCACCCTGACCTCCACCTCCGCAACGTGAGCCGACCGACCCAACTCTGATTTGGGGGAAATTCATGCTGGAATTGAACCCACACATCCAATCCTCTTATGTCACCCGTCTAGGTTATCACATATATCAGGTGAAAAAAAAAAATTAAAGTTCAAGATTAAGCTAAATCAAGTTTATAATTCATAAAGATATAGTACAAGCGTCAGATGAGTATTTGACACGTGGACAATAGACAAGTAATTTGTTACCCAAAGTTCTGATTTGCCCCAGCTAGGTTGGAGAATGTGTTGAAAGCTTTGAGTCTAAATCCATGTCAAGTTGTCAAACTAGCAAGCAACCATGGTATGATAATGCCCCAATGTTCTTGCCAAAAACTGGGTAATGTGATGGAAGCTTTGAGACATTACATATCATTTCTACAAGACCAATCTCAAAGCCCATATAGGTTTTGGGTCAACTGGGCGAGGCCCAAGAAGAGACATATTAAACCAAGTATGTGATAAATACATTGAAACTTGGATTATAGGCCAGCTGCCTAGCAATGTGCAAGAACCTCATCCACCGGCAACCATCAGCAGCCAAGTATGACCACGAGAATCTGATTCTAGAACATTTTTCCATTTTAAAAACTTGCAAAAATGCACCCAAATCTTTCCCATTGTATTTTTTTTTTAATACCTTTGTAGGAAAAATGTGCATACGGTAACATTTCCATCTAGTCAGTATTTGTATTAAAGTCAACGAAGGTATCTCACAAAACTAAATTAATCTCTTCCCGCAAACTCACGATTCTAAAAACCTCTTAAACATGCTGGTCACAAATTAATAGAAATTGAGACTCAAATGCTAGATATGTGGGTTTTATATTAGACCGCTCGACTAATCTTACAACATCAGACGAGTTCTTATAATTATAATTGATTTTTTTTTTTAAATTTCTTTTATCACCAAAAATTGTTTTCAATCTTAACCTTTTATCACTAAAAATCTCGATCATTCGATATAAAATTACTGCACGCATTCCGTGACCACCGCTCCGCAGCAATTTGTCAATACCAAAAATTTCCAACCTCACCAATTACGACCGCAGTAACGCAGTAAAAATACTCACACCTTACACTGTAAGACCTATCCCCCTGGTCCTTGAGTCGCCCACCCTGTCTTTCTCGATCGCTCTCTTTCTGCTTTGGCTACCCAATAAGATAAAACGCTAGCGCAGCTGAGGTAGATCGCTTCCTCCTCCTCCTCCTCTTCCACTAATGGCGGAGCCGCAAGCCGACAAACACCAAACCCTAGCTGAGGTACCCCTCTCTAATCTTCTTCTCTTTGCCGCAGTTTTCATTTTCCGTAGTCACTGTTTTCGTTCGATCTACTCATACCTCTGTTCAAATTTAAAGAATTTTGGGAATTTTTGCGTCCGTTTCTGGATCTAGTATGCTTCGATTTCAACGATTCTATATAGATGAATTCCTTTTTTTTTTTTGAAGCCATATGAGGGATTGATTTTTCGTGCGAATCAGATGAAGCGTGCAAGGTTTACTTGAAAATTTGATTGGGTGTCTTTGTTTTTGGATTTCCTGCTGGCTGAGTTGTAGGGATGGGATTTGGTGTGTAAAATGCAATTAGGTACTCTTGCTTTGACAAGTGTTGGGTGTGTGTTGACCGAATCGGTGCGATGTGCATTTCTGTTTATTTTGAATTATATTAATTGAACTGTTTAGCAACAATTTGATTCTTGGATTATAGAGGAGCATTTTTAGGCTAGTGTATTAATGAAGCTCGCCGGGGCTATTAGGCTGTTAAAGAATTAAACAAAAAATGTGGTTATTTTGGATTGAATAACATCTCTTTAGAAGAGACCCGCTGAGGGAAGATGAGATTGGAGCGCAGCATGGTCAGGATGATCAAGTTTAGAGTATGTTTTATATGGTAGTACGGAGTAATCTTGTTATGTATGCTTTCTGATTATACGATTGTGTGGGGGTTCTTCTGGTACCCACATACTTGGTAATCACGGTAGATGGTAGTGCCCATTACCTTTGAACTGCAAAATTTTCCCACCTAGTAAGTATGGACTTTTGTGATGGAGTTGGGCAATGTATGTTCGTGATAGTTTTCTTGCTGGTTGATGCACACCATGTTGTTTGCTGGAGAATATTAATTTGGTTCCACTCACCACCAGTTACCTTTAATATGCTTTGTTATAAATCTCCTTCTGGATTCCATTCTTTTAATGATATCAAACAACGTGGTTGAAATATTTTTCTGTCATACTTTGACTTGTAGCAATACGCATTGGAGAAACCAGATGTGGTAACCAAGCCTGTTGAAGTAAAAGTGGTTGAGACCCCGGACAATGTACCTTCCAAGGAAGTTGTCTCTGAGAAAGCTGAGGAAGCACCTGCTGCTCCAGAAGAAAGTCCAGTAGTTACACCAGCTAGTGAAGAAACCAGTGAAGTCATTCCTACTGTTGCTGAAACTGAAACCAAACCTGCCTCTGAAGACAGCAGTGAAGCAGCTCCTGAAGAAAGCAGTGATAGTACTGAAACATCTGTTGACCAAGAAGCAGTTGAAGAGACACCTGAAATTAAGGTTAATCTGCAGCTACAATTATCAGAGATTATTTTCTTTTGATGGCTAGTGCTTCTTATTCACTTTTCTTATATATGTTTGATCTGTTCATTGACATTCTTGTTTTGTGTCCAGATTGAGACAGCACCAGCAGATTTCCGTTTCCCAACTACAAATCAGACCAGGCATTGCTTTACCCGATACGTAGAATATCATCGGTAAGTATAAAATGAAGTCCTCCTTTTCCTCTCTACTTATAGCCTAGCATGTTCTTGAGGTGTTTGACCAAAATTGTCTCGAATATTTTCACGATCATCAGGTGCATAGCTGCAAAGGGGGAAGAAGCTCCAGAGTGTGATAAATTTAAAAAGTACTATCGTTCTCTTTGCCCCGGTGAATGGGTATGTAACTTCTATTCGAGTTTTTTCATTTATCCACTTTGTCAGATGAACTTCTTTGGATTTTATTTTCCTAATTTAAATCCATATTAGAAGTATGGCTTTTGCATCCTGAATATGTCATGTGTATGATGTTCGTAGTTTATTGTAATTAAGTTGTTTCTACCATAGAACCATTCTTTATGCTAAATATCTAATTCAAGTTCTGACAAACTGTTATGGCAAGAAACATGCTCAGTTTTTAGCCCCTATATGGTCCAGGGCTTTTGGCAAGTGTGTGTTGCACTTAGGGTCAGGATTCAAAACAAAATGTAGACAAGGGCAATGAGTTTTATAGGATTTCCTTTTTGCCAATCTTTAAGCATTCTATTTATATGGTTTCTGTATTTATCCCCTTGAAAAGAAAGTCGTATATAATGTGAGTTGTATATAAAGTTATATCAATTGATTCTGCCCTGGTGTACATAAGGCAGTTGTGAAAAGTAGAAAAAATCTGTTGACAATGTTTTCTATATTAGCGACTTTGTAGATACTTTTTGTGTCTTATTTATCTTATTCAAGTTTTGCTGCTGGGTCTGAATGTGGTGAGGAAAATGTGTGGGTGGAGTGGAGTAGGTTATGTGTCTGCACACTCAGGTGGCTTTGTGTAATAGGCGCAAAATAGATAAGAGTTCTGTGTACAGAAACTAGCTGATCTTTGTTAATATAACTAATGGACATTCAGTTACAGCTGAAACTTTTACCACTGTGCTTGTTCTTATCTGCTATAATGTAATGCTTTCGTATTTCTTATGATTCTGGTCAGTGCACACGTGCTTGTTCTGTTGTTGAGCATGATCTTTTCAATATCTGCCCACCTGCTATAGATAGAACACTTGTCTTATCAATAGTTAGCTGCTTAGTTGCTTTCAGTTCTGTGTTCTTTAGCGGTTATCAGTTCTCTAGGGGTGACGCTTACTATTTGTGTATGCCAGGTGGATAGATGGAATGAGCAAAGGGAGAACGGAACCTTTCCAGGTCCTCTGTAGATGGTGCCTGCTTAATAACAAAGATATGGTTTGCAGTCTGCTGTTATATCCAAGTTTTTCCTCCAATAGATGAGTTTCTACAATGAGAGTGTTAACTCTCGGGGAATGTCCTATTTGAAACAATGAAAATAATAAGAAATTTTGGCTTGTCTCAACACACACAGAAATTGTAGCTCATGAAATCATGTTATTTCTTTTTTCATGGTAATTTTCCAAATTAGCTGTTGTACGATAATTGACTGAACCCTGCAAGGGAAACATAGCATTTGTTTTCAAGGTCTTACATCTTTTTAATAATTATCGTAGTGATATGCCAGGCATGAATGGTTTCAAGTTAAAGGAAGAGTTGTAAGGCGATTTAGTTAGAGAGAGACTAGATTAGCCTCCATATGCACTTAGACATCTGAATAATCTGATTCCATCAATTTGAATAATCCACTTAATTGTTGATGCCTGGCATCACTGTTCCTCATTCGTGACCATATGATTGGTTCTTGAAATTAAATTGCGCATTTAGAGTTTAGGGTCACTTTTCGGTTGTATATCTACATTTCGATCGTTCAGTTTTTAAGTACTAATAAATCATCTCTGCAAATTTTCAGCCAACTTGATGATCGTTAAGACATTAATAACTGCCCTAAAGCTAGTACAGTTCAGGTTGGACAGATTCAATTCGTCTATTGGTTTAAAAGAGTTAGATACCTTAACGATCATCAATTTGGCTGAAATTTTACAGAAATGATCTATACATTAGTACTTAAAAACTGAACGGTCGAGATGTGTATATGTGATCGAAAAGTGACCCTATATATAATCCTATCCAGAACGAGGTCTCGCTCTGAAATTAAAGTGCGCTTTTTTAGAGTTAGGGTCACTTTTCGGTCGTATATCCACATCTCGACCGTTCAGTTTTTAGGTACTAATGTATAGATCATCTCTGCAATATTTCAGCCAAATTGATGGTCATTAAGACATTAATAACTGCCTTAAAGCTATCATAATGGTCACTCTCTCATCCAGATATTCAGCAAGTTACAAGTAATCAACATTGCAGCCTAACAACATGGGATCTTCAAACATGAACCAATTGATCTTTCTCTATACGCCACCTTGGCATGGTGGCGTTGAACAATGGGTTCGCAGTTGAGAGGCTTGGAGTCCTTGACCCTTGTAATATGCCCTTACAAACATGGTTGCTCCATAATTGATCGCTGCTTTCGTCTATACAGGATCTCTGAAGCAGAACAGTGCGTACAAAGAAAAGGAACAGAATAGCAAATGAAGATCAATGGTTAGCTTCAACAAGGTGCAAGGAGAACTGGAGAACTCTCAAGAAACTTGGTAGCCAGATGGCTTGTTGAAGCATTGTATATGTTCTGGTCTAATTATAAATTGTAATGTGTACTTTGCCTCGTGGATTTCACAGCACAGGGGACGCATTATTGAGTAACATTTTTGATGTAGGATTTATCTATTTATTTTGATTTTCAACAAATTTCTTTTCCTTTTTCCTCCCTCGTACACAAGAAGGCCAAAAGGAACAAAACTACAACTTAGCTACTACGATTTCTGAAAATCCCAGAAGATGATGACCGATCATTTCTGGAAAATTCCGCAGCTTATAATCTGTATTAGTATTGAATCCCGTAGCAATCTAAAATTAGGTAACCAAACTCTCTCCGACTCCACCTTTGCTGTTCTTGGCTCTATGTTTCAGTCATCAATATGCAGGAAGCGGTTCAACTCCGCATTGATGAGTACACCTTGATGCCAGGAATCAGGGAACTTTGTTCAGACCAGGTGGTTAGTAACACAAGAGACATAGGATGGGAAAGCGAAACAATCTGTCAAGTCTCAACCAGTAGAACTCCCAGGAGAAAGGCACAATGCCATACCCACATAATTAACCATGGATTGGATGTCATTGCAATTTACAAGAACTTGAACATTCAGCCAAATTAAATTCAAGTTAAAAAAAAGATACAAAGCAGAGCAACAATTTAAGTAACTAAACAAACTGCATTAATCAATGATAGTAGAGGTTCAACACAATCATAATTGCAACCACAGCAAACGAGTCTTCAAGTTGTTAGGATTACACACTAAGCGGACCAAATAAAAACCCTAAAAACAACAACATTCCCCTAATCATGAATTCATGATTTGATTAATCAATGAAATCCCACCAAGACCCCCCTTTACACAGATCAACTTCTATTCCTTTGCTTAAGCCCTCTCGCCCCTGATTCTCCTGGCGAGCTGGATATCCTTGGGCATAATAGTGACGCGCTTGGCATGAATGGCACAGAGATTTGTGTCCTCAAACAACCCAACAAGGTAGGCCTCAGCCGCCTCCTGCAGTGCCAAAACAGCATGGCTCTGGAAACGCAGGTCAGTCTTGAAGTCCTGCGCAATCTCACGAACCAGCCTCTGGAACGGGAGCTTCCTGATCAGTAGCTCCGTGCTCTTCTGGTACTTGCGGATTTCACTGCAACATTTTCACAAACACAAAATGAGAACAACCTCCGGAACGAAACATAATCATACCATACAAAATATCCACAATCAGAATCGAAAAGCAACTACAATTTCGAAACATTATAATCGGAATGCTGCGGAAGGTAAGGTGGGTTTGATTACATACCGAAGGGCAACAGTTCCGGGGCGGTATCTGTGGGGCTTCTTCACACCTCCGGTGGTCGGGGCCGACTTACGAGCAGCCTGAAAAATTCACACAATTTCGTTTTCCATACTCAAAATTTCAAAATCTTTGATAAATAAAATGGAACAAGAACAAAATTAGGGTTAGGGTCTGAGATTAACGGGGTCAATTACGAACCTTGGTAGCCAATTGCTTCCTTGGAGCCTTGCCTCCGGTGGACTTACGAGCAGTCTGCTTGGTACGGGCCATCTGTAACCAAAATTAAACCTTAAAGATTAAAACCCTAATTCAATCCCAAAAAAAACCCCAAATTCAAACACAAACTAGAAACCCTAGCTTCGCAATTCCGGAAAGCAACCCAGCAATTAATCACAACCCAATTGAATTGAAGATGAAGAACGACGAATTCGAAAAGAAAGATTACCTTTTTCTTGTTTCTTGGACTCTTGCGATTTGGGGGAGAGAGGAAATTGGAAATCTCAGAAATTGAATTCAAGAAATTTTGGGTGAGAATTGAAAGGTCGTGGCTCTTTATATTTACGGAGAGACTTAACGTGGCGGCGGATGGGCCGGTTTGCTTTTTACAGTTTTGCCCCTCGGTGGGTGATCGGACGGTGATGAAGGGCGCCTGTTGTGTTTTTTATGACACTAATCGACGGTGAGAATGTATAGGTGGCCTATCTGCCACGGATTGTGAAACCAAGATACTCGTTTCCTATTGGCCAAAATGTTATTACACTCTCTCACGGAAGATTAACATGTAATTATGGTAAATTACGTTTTTGTTACTTGAAATATGATCTGGGTTCCGTTGTGATTAGTAGTATGAGCGCTTGGGCTTCCGGTTCCGGTTCCGGTTCGGTAACTCAACCCATCGTGCTTATCGGGTTGGGTTCATATGAATTTCATGCTGCATAGGGTTGTGTTGAGAAGTCATGTTTTATTGCTAATCGAGTTTTTCTTCATGCTAAATGAACTTCACATAGACCTCACTACATCCCATATTTAAATTTTGACAGTCAAACTACTGAATGCACCCCTTGAAAGTGACTAGAATACTATTTACAAAGCATATCCTTTAAAAAATAATAAAGATAAATTAGTTTACCCGCTACATCAACAATTGATTAAAAACATAAAAAATCAAATTTGTACTCTATTAGAATGAATGATTTTAAGTGTAACATTCAATGAGGTGAAAAGGGTCGATGGCGACACAAGGACCCGATGTTCGAAGCAGAGTGCCGAAATGTCTCGTAATCTAATCTGTAGAGGCGGCGGATTGCTTTGTGCTCCAATCTAGAAGTGCGGAGGAAAGAGTCTTTGAGACGGCGGACGAGGTTGGATCGCTGGTGATGCAGATGGAGGGCGACTCACCTCAAGTTGGGTGCCCAGATCAGTTAGGTGGCACAAGTCAATTGGGCCCAAATCAGTTAGTGAGGTTTGGATGCCCAAAACATTTGGGATTGTTTGTTGGTTTAAGGCCCGAGTGTGGGTAAAATAAATGGGCTCTAGTTCCATGAGTTATTGTATTTGGGGTCCCAAAGGATTATTAATCCAACAACTATGCTTATGTTTATCATAGGTTTGATCGTAGCCTATTTACTATGTTTTCTTTTCATAGTGTATAGCCTCGTTTTTGTTTAAGTGAGCACTAGTTTTCTAATGAGTGGTGCTAACATACCACGTCCTAGACTTGTCCATAAAAATGACAAGAGAAAGTATGTATCCGTGTCATTCTAGCTTTAGTTGAATGAGAATTGATTGGTTTATTCAAAAAGGGAGATTGAAAACTAAAGCTCAGTTTTTTAGTTTTAGATACTCTATGGATTCTACGTGTGTCCTTAATAATGTGAAACTCTATGGATATTTTGATCTGTTGTCTAAGACATTAGAGTAATAGCTGTAAAGTTTGACATTATTTCGTGCTCTCATGTCCTTCTTAAGCCAATTTCACCACAATGTCATCACCGAGATTGGTCACAGAACTTCCAATGACCAAGTCTGGTCGAAGAGCATCCCTCTGTGACCCTCGCAGCGTTTGATTTAGATCAGTTTAGTTTAGGTTTAGGTTGCTCAAACTCCGGAAGGCTTTCGTTTGTAATTTCTTTTATCTTAAAAAAATTAAAAAAGTTCCTTTAAAAAAAAAAAAAAAGAAAAAAAAAAGTAAAGAAAGGAAAAATGAAGTAATTTTTTTTTTTTAAAGAAACAACAACAAAATTATACGATAAAATGATAAATTGCTTAAATATATAGTCCCCTCTTCTTCTCCAAGCACTATAGTTCCCTCGGCGTTTCACCCATTCGTGCAGGTCCACACAATCAGTAGCACAACAATGGGTTTTGGCGGGACTACCTTACAAACCCTCAAGCTGGCCGCAATTCCTTCACCTTCTTTTTCTTTCCGCTCCGTTTTCAACCCATTATCCAAAACCATCCTCTACCGCCATAGCCACACACAAAGGCCTCAAGCTCCTCTCTTCTTCGTTAAGGGTTTCTCAGTCTCGGCCGTACAAGCCACTTCCCCCGCAGCACCAAAAGCAACAAGCCCAGATGAGAAAGGTTCTCTCTTTTCCTAAACTCATTGGGTTTTGAATAAAGTAGAGTTCTTTAGATTTATGCTTAGTTAAAATAATTATTTCTTTAAGGGATTGTAGGTGTGAAACCGCAATGGAAAGCTGCGATAGATTTCAAGTGGATAAGGGAGAACAAGGATGCTGTTGCTGCCAATATAAACAAGAGGAACTCCAATGCCAATTTGGAACTTGTGCTTCAGCTCCACAATCAAATGTTGAATCTTCAAAAGGTCAAATTTTTCATTCAGTAATTAGTGATTGATTGCTATTGAGGTCTTGTAAGCATCTTGGTTTTTGCCTAGAGTTAGGACAAGGTAGTTATATACAACCAACTTCAAGCTAAAATTGTAGAATGCATCATAGAGTTACAAACAGAACACTAAGATTAATCCAATGTGACATATCACTAAATAGCAGCGGTTATTTGATGTGATATTATGTTGGGCGAATAGCTTAAGAGTTGATTGTATTGGAGCTTGGATTAGTTTCGTGTTGGTATTTTTAGCAAAGTGGTGTTTTCCTTCTCAATTTTATAGCTAATTGTCACTCACAGAAAGCAGGAAGTTGAGCGGCTTCGTGCGGAAAGGAATGCAGTGGCAAACAAGATGAAAGGGAAGTTGGAACCCTCCGAGCGTCAAAAACTCATAGAGGAAGGTATCATTGGATAAATTTTTGCTCTTCCCTTTTTTTGTATATACTATGTAGGTCACTTTCCAATTTAGCTTTTAGAGATTAGTTATTTAGATTTATGATGTTTTGCATGTAGGTAAGAATCTGAAGGAAGGCCTTCTTACATTGGAAGAAGACCTGCTTAAGCTTACTGGTGAGCTCCAACAGGAAGCACAATGTATACCAAATATGACTCATCCAGATGTCCCAATAGGCGGGGAGGACAGTTCAACTGTTAGAAAGACGGTCTCTCTCTCTCTCTCTCACACACACACACACACCCACACACCCCCCCAAACACTCAAGAGGGAGGTCCTGTGGTTCATTATGCATACAACCTCATCTGCTATGTGCTTTTGTAGGTAGGCAGCCCTCGCGAGTTTAACTTTCCTATCAAGGATCACCTTCAACTTGGAAAGGATCTAGATCTTTTTGATTTTGATGCTGCTGCAGAGGTACTGTTTTTGTTTCAACTACTGCCTTAAAGAGACTCTAGCTAGATGGTAATTGAGGTTGCTGTTTAGTTTCTAACATTAGAATTTACGTAGGACTTTGGTTTGGTCTGGAGATATCTTTCATGGATCTGTATCGGACAAATTGGAAGATTTGATCAATCCTTTGGTCCTCCTTATATAAAATTAAGCCTTAAAATATTCCCAAGAAAATGGCTGAAGGACATATTGGCTCCATTTGACAAGGGAAAGGAATTGGTTTCTCTTATCTGTACAACTAAGATCTGGCTTCTTTCTACAGGTCAGTGGCTCAAAATTCTACTATCTTAAGAATGAAGCAGTGATGCTAGAGATGGGTCTTATCAACTGGACGCTCTTGGAAGTCATGAAACGGGGCTTCACACCTTTAACAACCCCAGAGATTGTAAGGTCCTCTGTTGTTGAAAAATGTGGTTTCCAACCCCGTGGAGCAAATACCCAGGTTAGTTCACTCAGTCTCTAAACATAGCCTGCTGGAAATGAAATGCTGTCTTATCTGTGTTCAAACATAAACAGGTTTATTCTATTGAGGGTAGTGATCAATGCCTCATCGGCACTGCAGAGATTCCTGTTGGGGGAATTCACATGGATTCTATTCTTTCTGCATCAGTGTTACCTTTGAAATATGTGGCAGTCTCCCATTGCTTCCGTACTGAGGCAGGTGCTGCAGGTTCAGCAACAAGGTAAATTATCAGCACATATATTTCTTTTGTTGTCAATGACCTCATATATCTTTTTCCCCTGTGTATATGGACTTGAATATCTTAAATTAGATTCTAAAGTGTTCAAGTATGACAGCTTTTGAATACATGGCCAAAATTGGTGCATCAATGTTTAGGCAAACTGCTAAGTACTCATAATATTTGTGATATGTTCCAGCATCCTAGTTCTATATAATATGCTCCTACCAACATTCTATTGCTGTACATGACATGTGTTAGTCTTCCATTCTACCCAACACAAAGGAGGTGCGGCATTGTATTACACAATGAACATCAAATCAAATGTTGTGCCCTGAGCCTTGAGCTTTCATCTCATCTCTTTCATGTTTGATGGTGAATTGGTGATAGGGATCTACTGTTTTTGTTATTTTTGGTGAGGCCTCAATGTTAATTTTGAATTACCAGAATGTAAGAGTGGAGTTTTTGAACACATACATAAATTTTTTAACAACTTGAGATGGTTTGTTTTGTACGTAGATTAAAATCTTAAATAAAAAGAAAAAGGAAATTTATTCTGTGTTGCTATGTCACTAGTAATTAAATAATTGGACTAATTTTATTTTACTATGTTTTACTTTGCAGTTAAAAGTATGGCATGATTGATCGTCGTTGGCCTTTTATTTTTATTTGCCTCTGTCGACAAGTGCATTTTCACCGATTTATCAGTTTCTCTAAACTATGTCCAAAATCAAACTTTTGGTATATCTCCTGCTTTTACAGTTTCTCCATATTGTGTAAGAAGGTTTACAAGTTCTGCCAAAAGGATGTGTTTTGTTCACCTTGTAAAGATTGAGATACCTTTCTGTTTGTCATATTGGGCACAACCTATACTCATAAGGTTTCTGGTTCCGATCATCTTGTGTGTATGTAGACTATATTCTTTGGGACTTCGGGTTTCAGTCAACGTCCAGTAAATTTCTTGTATTCTCCATTCAGGGGTCTGTATCGAGTCCACCAGTTCAGCAAGTTGGAGATGTTTATATTATGCCAACCAGAGGAGAGTGACTTTTACCATGAAGAGCTCATAAAAATTGAAGAAGATCTATTCTCATCACTAGGATTACATTATAAGTGAGGACTTGTACACACACTTCTCATTATTCACATGATTTGGTTTCTGTGTTTTTGGTAATGGTAAGTTTCTTGACAGAACTCTGGACATGGCATCTGGGGATTTAGGTGCACCGGCTTATCGTAAATTTGATATTGAGGCATGGATGCCTGGTTTAGCGCGGTTTGGTGAGGTACTCTCTCTCTCTCTCAGTTTTCAAAAGCTTTCTTTCAGTCTAATTTCAATTGCGATTTTAATACTCTATGATTGTGAAACTAGGGTTTGAAGCTTTCCTATGGTTAATCTTGAGAATTAGGAATTTTTTACAGTTCGACTCTAAAGTAAAAAATAAAAAAATTAAAGACTATGGGTCGGATGACAGGGATCTTAGGTTCACTACACCAGAAGATTTATGTGTTTGATTTTATCTGTAAGGATATAAATTGTAGAGCTGTTCTGAAATCTTGTAATTCCATATGAATGGTGGACAGATATCAAGCGCATCAAACTGTACAGACTACCAAAGTCGCCGTCTTGGGATCCGGTATCGTTCTTCAGAACCAGCATCTACAAATCCTAAAAAGGGTAAAGGCAACCTCTCTCCACCACAATTTGTTCATACATTAAATGCAACAGCATGTGCAGTACCACGAATGATCGTCTGCCTGCTGGAAAATAACCAGCAAGAAGATGGCTCTGTCGTTATTCCTGAGCCATTGAGGCCATTTATGGGTGGCATAGAGCTTATACAACCTAAATCTAGATAGGATGGTAAGATTATTGCACTTATTTCTAATTTGCAAATTGTTTTTGATGGATATTCTTTGGTTACAGTCTTACAGATCAAGCATAACAGAACAAATAAATTAATTAAAAAAAAACTGCAAATGTGTTGGAGTCATTTTTTTTTTCATTTCCGAGTGTATTTGGAATCTTTTCCAAAGATGCGCCCATGTACTTAATGTTTTGTGTTCTGTCATAGATTGAGGAAATCACACCATTGTAACAAGCCTTGTCCTCTTGGATTTAATCTGTTACATAAGATGATTGAGCGAGGAGCAAATCTTGGATTTGTGTGGATTTTCATAAGAAATGTTGCAAGAATGAAGGATTGACTGGAGTTGGAATTGCTGTAATGGTGATTGAGCTCTCTAAAATTTGAGTCTTGCTGTAATCAGAATCAATTACCAACCAACAATGAGAACTAAACTCTTAACAAGATACTCTCTCAGATTTTGAGAAGATTAAAGACAATCATATTCTTGTTTATTTTCAGATTTGACAAAGGAGAGGTTGGTGCAGAATTCAGGTTGATATTTCTTTTCTTTTGTTTCAAGTATGATCACATGTCACAAAGTCTTTTGCAAGTCCTTTTCAATGCCCAAATGAAAAATAAAACATAGACGTCAACCGGCTAGTTGTCAGGCTTGCCTCTAAAAAAGAATATATAAAAATAGCGAGCTGTCTATGTTTAAGGTGTAGTTTTGAGATTTACATTTACGACATATTTGAGAAGCTTTTAAATACCTAATAGTATTCTTTTAATTAGAAAAAATCGCTGTTGTATTAGAAATTACTTCTCAAAATCAATTTCAAGTGCTTATAAAACCTACACATGATATCTTTTACAATTTTTTTGTTAATTAATATTTTTAATTAATTTAAATTGCTTTTTGGTCGACGAAATACAATCCCAAATAGACCTTTAGATGAGTTGGACTAGCCTTTAACACACTCATCTAACTTGCCAATACTTCCTTCACTTTAGCCCTTCGAATTGCCTTGTAGGTATGTGTTTTCCGGTGCTGTGTCACTCTCTACAACTATGATGCAGTCGGAAAGTAACCATAGGTTTACAAGCAATGAACTTAAAACAATGATTCTGGAGTCCACAGAGATAAATGAGAAAACTCTCAATTTAATTGATAATATGATAAAAGATAGGTTCTGCAGCCGTTTAAGGTTGCTTATATATGAGAAAAGAAACCCTAGGGCGACTAACAATGAAACCCTAAAGCCCACGGGTTAAAACAAAACAAACTAGGAAATCGAAATTCTGAAAAACAGTAAATTGCAGTTTTGAGGCCCTAAACGACCTTGAAAGCCCGAAAAAGCCCACACGTCGTGGCAAAGCAACGAGTTTTGTTCTTGGCGTCGTTCTATTTCCCGGAAAGCTATAGCAATCGCGATTTAGACATCGAATGCTAAAGTTGCAGCAAACCGGGTTTTCCTCCTTTTCCACGATCGAGCTGTTCTTCAATTCTTATCGCCATTCGCTTTACATCAAACTAGAATAACATCTTAGATGAATTCGGTTTGAATTTGCATGTGATGATAACCGCAGTAGACCAGCAGGCACAGACCTATGCAATGCTAGGTGAAGTGACATTTTTGAATTCTTAACCATCTGAATCAGTCATTGAGATAGCCAGTTGGGTTGCCAGATCGACAATTCCTGGTCCGAGAGATTGCCAGTTAATTGATCGGTAAGGTTATCGCCAGTTGGTTGGTCGGGTAAATCGCCGGTCAACTTGTCAGTGATGTCGGGGGTCAGTTGGTCAGGGAGGGGGCAAATTAATTGGCTGGCAACATGAATGTTAGGTAGCAATAGCATATTTACATTATTGACGAAGTCGTATGAATCTCGGCCACGTTCATGTCATTTCTGATCGAATCTTATGCTTAGTTTGTTTATCTCACAATTAACAACCATACTATCACATTCATGTCAGACTCATTAAGACAGGCTAATTAACTAGCTAGATTAACCTACCGACGCCACCTTGTATGATCATTAATATGTTTGTTTGTTTAGCTCGTATTTTAATTAACAAGTCATTTTATAATAATCAACCAAGTCACTCTGAAAATGATAATTAAGCCAGCATTCATATTCGACTCTGGTTGGCTCCGTTGTTTCTTTGTTGCTTTAGTTTAATGTTTAATCCCAAGTTGACTAATAATCAATTTCTTTGTTAGCTGGCACTTTATCGGAGAGAAAGATGTTTAATCCCAACTAGTCATATCATAATAACCTATCACTGTGGAGCACTGTGGGCACTGACGTCTGTAATGCGGTACGATCTTTCTTCACCTCTGGCAATCTTACACGTGAGGTGAATTTCACCCACATAACTTTGATTCCAAAGGTACAGGAGCCGAAACTTATGACAGATTTACGTCCCATAGCATTGTGCAATGTTCTGTATAGGATTTGCTCGAAAGTTATGGCAAACAGATTAAAAGGTATGTTGGGAAAGGTGATTTCTCCATTACAAAGTGCCTTTGTGCCAGGACGATTGATTTCAGATAATACTTTAGTGGCAACGGAAGTGGCTCACTTTCTCCATAATGAACGAAGGGGGGCAACAAAGGAGCACTTCTCTTTGAAGCTGGACATTAGTAAGGCTTATGACAGGCTTGAGTGGAGTTTTCTTAGCGGTATCCTTTTAAAGCTGGGATTTGCTGAGGCATGGGTGGAGTTGGTAATGATCAGCATTCAAACAGTAAGCTATTCTTTTCTCTTAAATGGAGAAGTTCGGGGTTATGTGAAGCCAACTAGGGGAATAAGGCAAGGCGATCCTTTGTCTCCATATTTATTCATTTTGTGTGGAGAGGGTTTGACGTCACTACTGGAACATTTTGTGGACCGTCAATGGCTGCAAGGTCTTCAAATTAATTCTCAAGCGCCGGTGTTACACCATTTACTATTCGCGGATGATAGTTTTTTGTTTGGGACTGCAACTGAGGAAGAGTGTCAGCAGATCCGCAACATTCTGCATACATATGAGATTGCTTCAGGTCAAAGGGTAAATTTACAAAAGAGTGAAGTTGCTTTTAGTCGGGGAATGGACATGAGGAGGCAAGAGTTTCTTGCACACATGTTGGGAGTGAAAAGGGTCGACAAACATGATCGTTATCTGGGATTACCCACACATGTAGGTCGGAAAAAATCAGCTGCATTCAACTATTTGAAGGAGAAACTCACGAAGAAGGAGGTGAGCTGGAGAGCTAAGTTACTAAGTGGTGCAGGAAAGGAAATCTTAATAAAGGCGGTGGGGCAATCAGTCCCGATGTATGTGATGAATTGTTATAAGTTGCCTTTAGGTCTGTGCGACGATCTACATCAGTTATGTGCAGGTTTCTGGTGGGGCGATTTGGAAGAAAAGAACAAAATCCATTGGAGGTCATGGGACCGTCTGTGTATGTCTAAACAAGATGGTGGTATGGGGTTTAAAAACCTTCACTGGTTTAACATGGCTATGCTTGCGAAACAAAGTTGGAGATTACTCCAACATCCAGACTCTCTGATAGCGCAGCTGTACAAGGCTATCTATTTTTATAATTGTGATTTGGAGCAAGCTGAGGTAGGGAGCTCACCTTCCTTTTCTTGGCGTAGTATATGGGAAGCAAGGCAAGTCCTATTTCGAGGACTTCGGTGGCAGATCGGGGATGGAACTAAAGTGGAGATTTGGAAGCATAATTGGATTCCTGATGTGTATCCTCGCTGCCCTTCATCTCCACCTTCACATGATGCGCCCAGATTTGTAGCAGAGCTTATTGATCCTATTACTCGGATGTGGGATATAGACATGTTGCAGCGACATTTTAGTCCAGCGGATGTGGAGTTAATACTCACCATACCACTCAGCCAGGTTCCAAGAGATGATACACAGGTCTGGCATTTTAATAAGAAAGGTTTTTTTACAACTCACAGTGCTTATTATGTTGCGAAAGATTTAGCTTTGGGTTTGGTTCTTGCACCTAAACCCCCTATAGATCCTTTGAGGGTAGTTTGGAAGACAATTTGGAGTGCAAACGTGCCTGGTAAAGTGGCTCTACATGCTTGGAGATTGTTCAGCAATATTCTGCCTACTCGGGTGAGTCTTAGCGCAAAAGGATATACAGGTCCATTGGACTGCAGCTTATGTGTGCATAATTACGAGGACAGTAGACATTTATTTATGGACTGCCCTCATGCTACTGAGATCTGGACTCAGGCTGGTGTGCGTTGGTCGGGCGGGAATGTTGATTCTATCCAAGCGTGGGTTATGGCTTTAATACCTACTCTATCCAAAGAAGAATTGAATAAGGTGCTGATGTTGTTGTGGGGTATATGGAAGAATAGAAATGCTCAAGTTTGGGAACAGAAAGGTAAGCATGCTTCTGACACATTGTTGTTGACGTTGGGATGGTATGAAGAGTACAAGAAGTATCATGTGGTTTCAAGAAGACAGAGGCCCCCACCTTCACATTGGATTGTTCCAGCTCCAGGCCAGTACAAAATGAATTGTGATGGAGCTTATCAAGCATCTTCCAGACGTGGTGGAGGAGGCTATGTCATGCGTGACAGTGCAGGCAGCTTTATAGCGGGACAGACGAAGCCATATGGCTTGCTTACATCACCTTTTCATGCTGAATTGCTAGCTCTTAGGGACGGTATATTGCTAGCTCGATCGCTGCATCACGAAGAGGTGGTGTTTGAGAGTGATTGCTCACTGCTAGTCCAAGTTATCCACTCTCCTTCGCAGGATCTAACCACTATGAATATACTAATTGAGGAAGTTAGACAACTGCTGCAAGATCACCGGGGATACAGTGTCCTGCATGTCCGGCGCGAAGCTAATATAGTTGCACATACCTTAGCGACCCATGCGCTAAGGTCTAGAGAAAGTCAAGTGTAGTTTGTACTAGCTCCCGAATTGATAAGGGATGCCATTCGAAACGATGTAATCGTTATCTGATTTAATGAAATTAATTTTCAAAAAAAAAAAATAATAACCTATCAAGTCATTTTTATCGGAGAGCAAGATGCCGATTTCATCGTCGATGCAATCTCTTTCATCGAAGATTCTGCTATCCATTGACTAGCAGGGTAGCAGATCAATCAAGTAAACTCAAAGTCCTTCGAATTAAAATAAATCACACTCTCGCATCATCATCATTCCCATCGAATGCGCTGCATAATTTCTTTGCGCACGTGAAGCAATAATCCAAGAAGTTCCAAGTCTTCTAAAAAAGTTAAAACGCGCGCGGAGATTGATTATAAGATGAGTCTCCTCCATAGATTATTGCTTCTTGGCCAGTGCGCCTAATCACCTAATGTTCACATGGCCGACTGGTTTTATTAAATATGTTCAGGAAACGGGGCCTAAATTATCACCTACGAAAAAAGAAAAAGAAAAGACAGAGTCTTCCAAGTTCAAGTAAAAAAGAAAATGGGAAAGCAGTAGCTGCTTTGCAAGGGCGCCTCGCGAGTGTTGGTCGTTCTTTCACTAATGATTTAACACCAGAAGCAAGCAAGAGAAAGAGCGAAGAGAACATATGAAGCATGGTTTGGCTCCAGTTCTTCAAAGCAATTCTCTCATCTTTTTCCTTCTTCTTTTGTATTTTTGTTGATTGCGATTTCATCTTCTTCTGCTCTGCTTAACAACTAAAACCCCAAAATCCCTAAACCATTTTGAAGATTGAATATAAGAGCAAATCGTTGGTCTAGAAAAGAAAAAAAAAAAACAAAAGCCAATCAACTGTTAAAAGCCATTGCTTTTCAGTAAACTGCTCTTAATTGCTTCTGTGTTTGATTTGTAATCCTATTTCGTATTGACATTCTTATGCCTTGGTTTTTCCCTAAAGCCAATCTAACTGTGTGTTTAATTCCCACAGAATTTTATCATCAAATACTCGCCAAGGCTTTAGCGCATTTCTTTCAATCGAAGTTTCTGGTCATAACTTGGTCAGACCTTAGGTAAGCTTCTCTGCTATTTTAATATGATTCCCAATTTTGTGATAATGATATATTCATATTCCTAATTATAGTACCAGATATATAACTTGAAAGCTTTCCAATTGTAATCTAATTTTAAAGCTTTAGACATAAGTTGCTTAGTCTAAATTTTATGGCAGCTTTAGACATTACTGTTTTAAATAATAGATATATGACAGTCAATGCCAATCGATGTTAACCAATCTGATTCAATAATCTAATTTTAAAGCTTTAGGTATAATTTGCTTAGTCTAAATTTTATGGCAGCTTTAGATAATAGTGTTTTAAACATTAGGCATTTGAAAATCAATAGCAATCAATGTTAACCAATCTGATTGAAAATGAGTCACCATCTATGCTTTTGATTTTAAAGGTGGTTTGTCTAAACGATTTTGTTAGTTTTCAAATTGCTATTATAATGGCTACTTTGGGTGTTTACTACATGCTTCGATTAAGTGAAAGAAGACCTTAGTATCTGAGGAATGGTTAAATTTCTCCATGGACTATTCACTATTATTAGGCTTTGATTCCGCTATGGCTATAAACAAATCTCTCTAAAAATTTCAAACGTGGGAAGTAATTGTCTTTGAATTTGGTGCAATTTGAGGTCTGAGTCTTTTGTTTTGTTGCATGTTATGCATGACTATAGTTGTTTTTTGAATTATACTTGCCTATGAGCTGCATACCCTAGAGTATGGATGTGTGCATGGTCTCACTGGTCTGTCAATATGTTAGTCTAGGCTTAAGTTACCGAATCATGTTGGAATTCATAGTTAAATTTCTCCATTGACTATTCACTGTTCTTAGGCTTTCATTCCGCTATGGCTATAAACAAATCGCTCTAAAAATTTCAAAGGTGGGAAATATTGTCTTTGAATTTGGTGCAATTTGAGGTCTGCGTCTTTTGTTTTGTTGCATGTTATGCATGACTGTAGTTGTTTTTAGTTTTTTTATTATATAAAAGATTAAACCTTTGCCTTTTCAATTATAATTGCCTATAAGCTGCATAGCCTAGAGTATGGATGTGTGCGTGCTCTGTCAATATGTTAATATAGGCTTAAGTTTCTTAATCATGTTGGATTCATTGTAGGAACAGTCGGATTACACAAGTGAGTTGGGTTTGATTAGTTTGCTAGTTTTGAGGTTTTAGTGATACTGCTTGAATACTATGAATCAAATATAATGATCATTGTGTTTACAAACATAAAAAAGTCTTACTCAAGGGTAATGACAATTGTCCTGATGTGGGAAACTGTAAATGAATAGGAGGAGTGTGAATTTGAGTGGTTAGTTTCAGATATTGAATCTATGAATTTGAAATTCTAGATAATTGAGCCAGCAGTTTTAGATTTTCAAATCTGCTTCTATTTGATTGTTGAACCATGTTTATATTTGACAACCTGTTATGATTGATTTGATAGAGGTTTTTACTTTTTATTATTGTTGGTGAGGGAAGGAATTTTTTTTTTTAATTTCTTTGTTCTCAATTGATAATTTTAGCTGTTGAAAATGTTGTTATCAGTTTGATACTTTTTTACGCTCTTTTTAATAGAAGTGTTTAATATTCTCTCTTTTCTCTTTTTAATAGAAGTGTTTAATATATCTTAAACATGCTTTTGTTTTTGCTTTTGCAGGTAGGTGAAAGCTTGGAGTTGGTAAAAAAGGAAATTAATTGTTGTTTCGTGAAGAGTGAAAGTATTTCTTGCTTGGTAAGTCTATTTCTCTAGTCTTTCTTAAAAATTCGCCAATAATAAAAATCTTTTTGAAGTTATTGCTGATTTTTTATTATAATCGAACATAATATAAGGAAAGAACAATTCATTCCTTTCATCTTCAGATTAGAAGTTTGTCCGCCTGATGCGTACTATGCACTTTGGAATTTGAGCAGCAGCTTTGTGAAGATTTATCCAATATAATCTTTGAGAACTTGGTTAGTTGGTTTTATCATTATATATTACTTCTTTTCTTAGTTTTCATGTATACTCATAAATGTTACCCACTTGGATGAATTGAGACAGATTGATTGTGCAAGCATGGCAAGTACTGTAGGTGTCTCCAGTTCACTTATTTTGGAAGTTCTCAACCGCAATAACTATGAAAAGTGGAGATTGCGGGTAAAAACTTATTTGTTGGCTGAGGATCTATGGGAGGTTGTCGAAGCAATAACAGAACCTGCAAATCTAGAAGATGATGGAGCAGAATATAAGTCTTGGAGAAAAAAGAATGCCAAGGCTTTATACGTTATTCAAAATTCATGCGGGCCGGAGATGTTTAATTTTATAAGCCAAACTGAAATGGCCAAAAGTGCCTGGGAGGCTTTAGAAAAAATTTCGAGGTTAACAGGTGTGTTTTTTGTCAAAATTTAAAATTTAAAACTCAAAGAATATGCAAGTGTCTCGTTCTAAAATATGCAAATATCTATTACTCTATTTACATGTGTGCAGGGTATTAACCGTCTTGGTTTGGAAATAGGTAGTAAAAGTATGTAATTTGCATATATATAGGACTTGCACAAAACAGAAACTTAAATTACATGTAGACGTAGTGTAACTTTATTTCATGAGTATTTCTTTGTTAATGGATACTTTGAATTCACTATGTAAACTTTATTTCATGAAAATTTCTTTGTAATTGAATACTTTGAATTCCTTGATTATAACTAAAAATAAAAAAGTGGCAGGGACTTTCTAGTAGTTTTCTATAAAACATTTGGAGTGGGAAAGTCACAATATTAAAATGACAATTTTTCACAAAAAACTTGGCAGGGCATGTTGAGAACAGTGCCGAAAACTTCGGGCCCTACATACCGTTCACCGAATTTGTGAGCGAAGGTGATTGGGATAAGGCAAAGGAGTGCCTTAAACTCAAAGAACTAGATCTCCACAGCGCCGTAAGAGCAATAGATCCAAGAGACGGGTGTGGAGACACAGCCATTCACGTAGCAGCCTGGAATGGGCACGTGAATATCGTGAAAGAGTTGGTGCTGTTGATGACCCAAGAAGATCTGAAAATGAAAAACGCTGAAGGTAACACAGCTCTTCATGTAGCAGCATGGAATGGGCAACTGCATATTGTGAAAGAGTTGGTGCTGTTGATGGGAGAAGAAATAAACAGCGATGGTTCCACGGCTCTTCACTTAGCAGCCTATAATGAGAAGGTGGACATTGTGAAGGAGTTGGTGCGGTTTATGAGACCAAAAGACTTGAAAATAAAAGACAGCTATGGTTACACAGCTCTTCACCTAGCAGTCAAGAAGGGAAATGTACCTATAGTGAAAGATTTAGCGGAGTTGGTGGGAGAGGTGAGAGGCCCTGATGGTGACACTGCTCTTCATATAGCAGTCAAGATGGGGGCTACAAAAATTGTGAAAGAGTTGGTGTCGTTGATGAGAAGGGAAGATTTGTCAATAAAAAATGACGAAGGCTACACAGCTTTTCAGCTAGCAGTAAAGAAGGGTAATGTGCCTACTATGAAAGAGTTCATGACAAAAGAAAAAGGTATATTTATTAATTATAATATCTCTAGTCACTTGATTATAAATACTTTGCTCATTTGCGATATTAATTATATTTGTCGGTTGAAGAGTAATTATTTAAGTTTATAAATAATGATATTAAATATACTAATTCCGAAGTTTATACTAATCTCCTTGGGTGTTTAAAGTGGGGATGACATTGGGATTTATGTGTAGAACCCTTTAGTATAGTTACATCCAGAATATATAATACACGATCGAATTAATACATTTCTTAATTGGCAGAGCGCAATTTTAATAGCTATACTCAGTTCATCACTTATGTGGCAAATGGTGATTGGGATAATGCAAAGGAGTGCCTTAATGATGATCCCTGTGACGCAATAACGTTAGTGGATCCAAGAGACGGATATGGAGACACTGCTCTTCATGTAGCTGCTAGAAAAGGGCATGTGCATATTGTGAAAGAATGGATATCGTTGTTGAAGGTGAGAAAAGAAAATTTGCAATTGAAAACCGTAGAAGATTTCGCAACTTTTGGTTCTAGTATAAATTTAGGCGTGACTGAAGAAGTTCTCATGGAAAGGGCCAAAGACATGGTTGAACAGTACGAGAAAACACCTACCGCCATTTTGGATGTACAAAATGCACAAGGTTCCACAGCCCTTCACATAGCAGTATCAGAGGGTAATTTAGATATTGTCAGAGAGTTGGTGCCATTAATGAGAGAAGAAGATTTAGAGATAAAAGATGTTGAAGGATTCACAGCTCTTCACAATGCAGTCGAGAAGGGTTATATTGATATTGTGAAAGAGTTGGTGCCAATTATGAGACAAGAAGGTTTGGAATTAAAAACAGCCAAGGGCAACAATGCACTTCACCTTGCAGTCAGGTTCGGGCATATAAATATTGCGAAAGAGGTGATGTCATTCATGAGAAAAGAAGCTTTGGAAGAAAAAGACGGTGAAGGTTATACAGCTTTAAGATGTGCGTTAGAGGTACGCAAGGATGAAGACGTGATGGAAATAGCCAAGTACATGGCTGAAAACAACAATAAAGTATTTGGCATCAATGTGGCTTCTGGTACGATTCCAGTTGTCGCCTGTTTCGGTAAGGGAAAATCCCATTTGTGTCCCTATCTCTATTCTGTTACTCCGCTTGAATATCTAATGCCCGAGCGCGGTGAGGATGGCGCGCGCTTGATTGTCCGGTGCTTTAGAGGGAAGAAGTTTGGTAAGAGTCTCAACAACTGTATTTATGCCAATTTGCATTCCTTTTTTATAAATTAGAAAAAACGAAATTTAAGAAAGAAAAAAAGATAAAATTTAACAGCTATATTTAGAAAGAAAACGTGATTTTCCTTTTCCTTTTCCTTTTTTTTTTTGGTGAAATCTGATTTTTTTTTCCTTTCTTTACCACTTTATCCTTTATGTGTCATTTTTTAAATTAAAATTTTCAATCAACCATGGGATGAAGAGTTAGCTAAATAAATAACTAGTCTCTCAACACAATCTCCACGCGTGTGTCGGTTGTTCTTTATTTATTTATGTTTACGTTTATAAAATTAATTTTTCGCTAGTGATATTTTGTTGTCCTTTTCTTTTATTGCTGTTTCAATTATAAAAGTAGTTATAAACTGGAGTAGTCCCTCCTCCCATTTTTAGTTTTTTGGATATTTTTCCAGTTTTTAATATTTCCAGTTACCATCATATTCTTTCTATGTTAGATTATATATTCTAGAGTTTTAATTAATTAAGGTCATCATTGGTAGTTTAAAATTTAACCATTTGGGGATGGAGTTGACCTATTAGTTTTAATTAATCAAGGGTACTATAGGTAGTTCAAAAATTTCATCATTCTAAAATGAAGTTGACTTTTATTTAAAAAAAAAAATGAAGTTGGCTTAATATAATAGACTCGCCCCCAAGCACATGTCAATTGATTTTTTATTCTTCTTTTTCTTTAAATTCCAAAATGTCGTGCTCATCATAATTTTGATTTTTTCTCACATTTTGTTTTTTATCAAATAAACAACTCATATACAACAACTAGTCTATTGTGAGTCGAACTCATGACTTCCCACTTACAAAAAAGAGACCTATGTCACTGGACCAAATGATACTTGGCTTTTCTCTCCTATTTTTGTGGCAAATATATTTTTATTTAGGGTTATTATCACAAATGGTACCTGAACTATACCTCAATTTTATCGATGGTACCTGAACTTCAATTTTGATCACAACCAGTACCTGAACTTTTCGATTTCATTTTAAATGGTACCTAGAGCCACCTCCAGTCACTATTCCAACTAAAAATGGCATGTAAAGGCAATCATAGTGATGATCTTTGATGATTTCAAGGGTTGCAATCATATATAGTGATGATTTTTTTGGTAATAGACTTGCCTTGAACTTTTTTTAAATTTTTTTATATTTTAGATTTGGCTTTTTTGGCCGGAATAGTGACCGAATGTGGCCTTAGGTACCATTTAAAATGAAATCGAAAAGTTCGGGTACTGGTTGTGATCAAAATTGAAGTTTAGGTACCATCGATAAGATTGAGATATAGTTCAGGTACCATTTGTGATAATAACCCTTTTATTTACTATATTATCTACATGTATAAATATAAGTATATTATTATGTGTTGGAATACATGGAAGTTTAACCATGAAAAGATGGAGATGACTTAATATATAAGAGAAATTGTCCCCACACTGAAGTTGGGGGTGGTTATGTTTACGTGAGTGGAGTTTTTTAATTTTGTTTTAACATTTTTATCCTGGATGATTAAAATGTTATTCATGATGTTTAATATTTGAGGGTTAGAAAGGTAAAAGAGTTAGTTATGACTGACAACACATTCTTTCTTAAATATTGTCTGTGTGTGTGTATTTTTTTTCTTCTTCTTATATACGGTTATACACAAATTAATTTAGACAAACAGAATTGTTTAATAATCTTTTAGATAAGTTTTTCTTCTTGCAACTGTTTTTTGGTGGATAAAACACTTTTCAACTAAACCACCTATATATATATATATATTATTATATTCTTATATTTAATTTAGTCAAAAAGAATTATTTAACAATCTTTTGATAGTATTTGATCAAAAAAAAAAAAACAATCTTTTAGATAAGTTTTTCTTCTTGCAACTACTTTTTTTTGGGTAGAAGAACACTTTTCTACGAAACCACCTAGTTACCACTGAGTTGTGTTTGAACTTGGAAACCCCGTAACATTAAGGCACTCAAACCACTAAGGTAAGCTATTATTTGCAGTTTAAGTTTTTTTTTTTTAATTTATTATAAATTTCAATGTTTCTTTGTTTATTATTCTACCCTCTATATGTTATGAAATTTTAAACTAGCCTCTGAATTAATATAGAAACTTAACCTTAATACCCGCCCAAACGTATGTAACTTGATTTTTTGAAAATTTGATGAAATTGCGCTTCATTAATCAAATATTGAAGCACAATATTTGAAAATTTATGTGTTAGCTTAAACTAGCCTTTGAATTAATATAGAAACTTAATCTTAATACCCGCCCACCGTATGTAACTTATTTTTTTGTTTTATATATCTTATTGGGAGCTTCAATTCATACCTTTAAAATTGGCATTTGGACCTCCCTACTTAATAGACCTCCAATCACTTTTACAAATAACTAATATGTTATCAACACCTTCCTAATTTTTCAAAAATGCCTATTGTCCAATAAAATCATTAAAAGCCTTTTATTTGGAAAATCCTATTCATATCTCCAAAAGCCCATTGTACTGCTCTTTAACCCTTCCCCCTCTTACTGACTAAAAATTCTTATGAATTTCTTAGTAATAGAAATACATATATGAATCCATGTACAAAACAAAAATAAAGAACAAGAAAATCATGGGAGATGAAAAAGGATGGGGTCTATATCTAGGATATCTCAATGGCCTGAAGGCAAAAACGTTAGAAGCTGATGATGTCCTGAATTTTAAATACACAGATCCATTGTAATCAAGATAGTGCAAAAAGAAGAACATAAAACTTCTAATCCCCTACCTTGTGCGAATACTCCGAAATTAAGGATGCTTTGCTCAATTACTGAATTGTGCTTTATTCCATAGAGCTTGATGTATATTTTAGGGTTTACATTAGAGAAGAAGGTTTTCTCTAAGTTGAAAACTACGTACTGTCTTGGAGGTAAGAAGAAACTCTTTTTTTTTTTTTCCTTGTTTTGTGTCATTATTAGTAATTTCACATGAGTTGACAAAGTCAACTATAACTTGGAAAAAGAGAGGTCCAAATGCCAATTTTGGAGGTATGAATAGAACCTCCATATCTTATTTTTGTATAAAAAATAAATTTTTTATTTTTTATTGAGATCACACGATATCCTCAAAGGCTTTTTAGGCCTAAAGACTAATCCGAATTGGAAGATCTTGTCAGGACGTTTCCTCCCCACTGGCCACCAAGAATAAAACAATAACTTAATTTCGTCAATAAAAAAAAAAAAAAAAATTCTGCATGTCTCAGTTTCATCCTTCAGATAGTATTTTTCTTCTCATGCAACCCTCATTGAAATGTTTGTTTTTTTTAACATATTATCCATGAGTGTCGTTTTAAAACTTATATTATAATTTTTATCCTCATAAAGCCTCCAAAGTATAAGAAATATAAATATTTACAAAAATGCCACTGTATTTTATTTTTCATTATTTATGAAATTGCCACTGCATTCAAACAACTCTTGCGGAAGAGTACGTAATGGTATTATGATGGCAAATAATCCCCATTATTTAAGAAAATGCCACATCTTCTTCTTCTATCTGAAAATGACAGTGGAATCGTGTGTAACGGTCATTCTGGCTTGAGTGTAGCACAAGTTGCTTTTAGTTTGTTAATGCTACTTCATTGAGTTCTAATATATGAAGTTATTTCCTTGATTCAAAAAAATGAAGTGAGACTTGCTCCCTGCATCGTCTGCCTCCAAGAAAGTTATATCACCAAATCTCTTATTTGATTAAAAAATAATATATATTTACACACACATGTATGTTTTAATATTGTTGTTTGATTCTTTTGCGTTCTCTGTACTTTAGATATTGCTTTGGACTTACTTCGGCGTTGCCCTAGATTGGCCATCAGTCCAACCGGATTTGAGTCGTGTTGCCCTATAATGGAATTGGCTGGCATGCATTCTGCATTCTTAAGTGGAACCCAACTTGGATTTGGGCAATATTTGATCTATAATCGTGAGTCTTCTTCCCCTCTGTTGATATATACTAGCCTCTCACATATATGCTCACACGTTTAAATCAATTTTCTTTGAGTCTTTTTGTTTAGTTTTTATTTTCCCAACTGTAAATTAAAAAAAAAAATTCAACTACAGTTGAGACTTGAGTAGTAGTATTTTTTTATGTTCTTCTATTTTCATATATTCTTATTTTTATTTTACGAAATTATTTTTTACATGTTACTTTTTTATTGTTAAAGTTTTAATCCACTGGGGTTATTAAATTTTTTAAATTGCTAAGTTTTGTTTGCTTAATTATATAACACTAAATTATAAGTTTATAACTTATGGTCCTTTATTCAAAAAAAAAAAAAAAAAAAAAACTTATGGTCCTTTATTCAAAAAAAACTTATGTTCCTTACTTATTTCAATTAATTTAGGACTAAATTTAATTTGCCTCCTTCAATTTTGGGTCAAACATTAGTTCAGTTTTTGATATTATTTTTTTTAATCATGATCATCCCTACACTTCCAATTTTCATCACCCGCGTTCAAATTTCAAAATTGCCTACATTTGTGACGTCACAAGCTGACTTGGCACCAACGTGAGAGCTTACTTTTTAGACTTTGAACCCCTAAAGAAGGGCAAAATGGAGATCTCCCCTTTCTGATGAACTTCTCCTTCAACCTCTCTCTCCCTTCAACGAATACAGCCACACCTCACTCTCCCATTTTCTTTCTTTCACTTCTCCACCAAATTCTCATTAATTCCACCCTAAATCTACCCCCCAATTCAAAACAAATGGGCATCTGCCGTCCTCAGCCACCTCAACTGCTCTAAAGACCCCTATTCCAAAACGCACTGCATCATCAGCCTTTAATGTCTCACATCTCCAAAGCCCTAGTGGAGGTCGAGGTCAAGTTGACGCTTCCGGATGCTACGGCCGACGACCAAGTCACCACTCTGCTAGTCACGTTCCACCTCGAAACCCACTGCCAAGAGAATCTCTTCGTCTTCAAAGCCGAGCTTTCGGTGCGGTGAGCAGTCCTCCGACTCTGATTCTCCAACCGAAACCTTCTCGGCTCCGTGACGTTGAAGGCGAAGGCGGTGCAGGTTGACGGTAGAGAGAGGTTGAAGGAAAAGTTCGTTACGAAGGGGAGATGTCCATTTTGCCATTCTTAAGGGTTCAAAGTCTGAAAAGTAGGCCCTCATGTCAGTGTCAATTCAGCTTGTGACGCCACAAATGGAAGCAATTTTGAAATTTGAACGCGGGTAATGAAAATTGAAAGAGCAGGGATGATCATGTGTCACGCCCTGAATTTCGATCACAAATAATAATACAATTAAATCAAACACAAATACTCTAGGAGTGATGGTTCGGACATCAACACTAACTACCTGTAAATTTTTTTTCCTTCTAACACAAGCAACCAAGATGTCCCGAATCCACAATATGAATACAGACTCGTTCTTTAGAGTCACATATTAGATTATACCAAGTTTAACTGAAACTGCAATTCAATAAGTAAACTCATGCACAACGTTCAGTACATAGTAGAAGATGAACAAGTGCATAACAAAATTAGGTTGATAAACCTGCTACTGTAACAATAAGGAAGCTCTACGGCTTTAACCACGCTCACCCTAACCTGCAGGATAACCTCTACATCATGGAGTAGTACACCGGGTTGCAACAACAAATCCGGTAAGCTTTTACAAGCTCATGTGAGTAAACTCAAACAACCAAAACAGAACACATGCTTAAGTTATCTCAGCCTAGGAAAAAACAAGCATATATCACAGTAGAAAACCTCAATTTCTTAATCATAGTCAAAACAAAACCACTTCAAGTAATGTTTGAAATCATTTTAACGCTCAGGCAAATTACAAAATCACACCAAAGCAACTCACACTAAGAACAAAAAACCACCTTTTTCAATTCAAGGAAGCAACTCACACAATCGTGAGAAATGCACCCAAATCAACTTGAGGAAGCAACTCACCCAAATCGAGATAAATCCACCCAATTCAACTTGAGGAAGCAACTCACCCAAATCGTGATAAATCTCAACATCCTTTCTTCAAAATCATATAAATTAAAATCTCAACAATTCAAATATGAAAACCAGACCCATCTTGGAAGGTAAAAGAAAGAATACACTCGAAACTCTCTTATAAAACACGTAATCATGAGTCGCAATAACACTCAGTTACCCCCATGAATTACAATGGTAGACAGACTAGAGCTCTAACTAATTGTAACCAATCACCCGGCTAAAGGCTTGGTTCTCAATTTCATGCCTTTTTCATCGTTTGTGACCTCTGATCTTCCGACCCTTCTGGTCTTCAAACCCATCTCATCTTCAAACCCATCTGGTCTTCAGACCATAACATTTTAAAGAAGCCGCATAGGACTTAAAAATGTTACTCAAATCTAAATAAAATATTTCACACGCTTCGGCACCATTATTATCTCTGATACAAAGGCCAAAACATTTAAAAAGGTCGCGCAAGACTAAAAATGTTACACAACAGTCAATGCTTTTCAAACAATACATCATTTCCACAATATATTGTTAAGTGCTGATGTGGATTAAATATAAACTACCTTTTTTCAGACATGGCGATGACTGTTTTTTTTCTTTGCTATTTCTTTATTAATTTGTATATTCGTTAGGCCCTAAAGAGTTTTTAGAAAAATTATTATCTTATGAATTTAGTGAGATTTTCATTTTAGTGCACAGGCTTTAGTTTGGACCAGAAGAATTTATTATTTGACTGAGATTATTAATGTAACGCCCCAAACTGCACATCACCAGCTTGGACACGTCACAGTGGCACGTGTCTCTAAGATATAAACCAAAGGTTCAATCTACATCCCAAAAACCCGTAAGGCATTTTGTAAAATGACATTATTCAAAAACCGCACAGCGAAAACGCTTAAATTTTTTAGGTGAACCTTTAAATCATCAAATAAACTTTGTTCACTTAGAGCTTGGCATGACCCATTTCTCGAGACATAACAAACTTCGAGAAATAAAGAATTTAGCAAAGATTCAATATTCAACCAATGTTCAACAATATCTGGAATGACGATGTTCAGGAAATAAAGGTCAATAGTAGACCCAAAACCTGATTCCTGTATGAAAGTTTGTTTAGCGATTCCACACACCCTGCTTCGTCTTCCAATGCCGTCACTAATGCACAGTACCTGCATACACACTGTTGTAGGGGTGAGCTTACGTCCTTGTTGCTTTATAGGACCTACCCCAGCTAGGTTTTATAACCAATAATATTTTTGGGATCCTAGTATGAAAACAAAATGCATATAAATCAGAACAACAAACTTAAAATATTTTCCATCTTAAAACCCGATGCATGAAATTCAAATAAACACAGCGCCACATATTACCTGTCGGCCAGTCCCATAGACCCATTACATGACGTTACCTCACAAATTTTAGGGTAGTAAGAGCGTCCGTTACGTAGCTACATACACGGAATCAAGTCGTCATTGTGATCGAAGCAGCTTTTGACTGATGCAGCTAACCCTCCGAAGGTTAAGGGGGTCGAACACAAAAAGAACAAATCTTCAGTTTGTGGTTTTGAATTTACCTTCAACCATCAAAGTAACTCAATTTGAGCTAACAGAGGTCTTAAGCAAGCATAAACTTGCAGCCACTGTGCTCTGTGATCGTCGATAATAGCACATCCCAATTCTCTCCTTCAGTCCGAAGTGCAGCAATTCTTGATTCTAGGACGAGAACCAATATCGAAAACAAGCCCAGAAACTCCAGAGCAGTCGCCGGAAATAGGAACCCACGGTGGTGACCGAAACCATGAAAACATCAAATCCCTAATACTTGACCGAAATCGAAATTCAAATATACCAGCATGTAAAACATGAGGAGGCGACCTACCGCAAGCAACCTAGATGGTGATCGTTGTCGCCGGAACCCGAAAACAACCCAAATATCAATGTGGTCAAAACGTAACCAAAATTGAAAACCAATAATAACAGGTACCTTAAACAATCCCGAGAATCGCCGGAAAACGCCACGAATACGCGGGAAAACTCAAACCTTCACGGTGTCGATTCTCACTCCATAACCCACGAATGGACAATCGATACCAGATGGAGGTCGGCGCCGGAGAGTCGATCCAAACGCAACCGGTTAGCCGTTGTGAAGTGGCCAAACTACGGAGTTTCGGTCGGACCTAGTCGCCGGGTCGAAAGTGTGAGAAGGTTCTGGTGTGATCTGGTGTGCTGACCTCACTCTAGTAATTGTGTACTCAATTTCAACAGCTCAGATTAAGAGGTGGAGGATTTTGAAGATCCAGATCGAGCCACTTGATTTCTATTTTTCTTTAATACTTTATTTAATTGTGAAACTTCCGAAAATCACTAAAAATAGCTCAGATATCTGAAAAATTCTCCCGAACTTCTCACGAACTCGTCGTGTCATGTACATTGTTATCAAACTCTTAAATCAAGAATTTTACATTTTGAAAAATTCTAAAAAGGATGCAGCTATTGCCACCCTACCATTTTCTTTGTTCACCCTACAAATATTTGAATTATTGAAAGACTATATTACCCAAATGCAAAATGACTAATAAGTACACTAATTTTCTAAAATTCAAATCTATAAGGAAAACAAAATACATAACTAACTAAATGCAAAACTACTTAATTTATCTTCTAATAACATTACTTCTCCATCCAAATTTCAATTTATTACAATTTTTTTATCGTTTTATTTCAATTCGTTATTCAATTCACAAAACCATTAGTGTTAACTTCATCAAAATTTTTGTAAGACCTTTATGAACACCGAAAGTAAAAAATTTAAAACACGAAAGAAAAAAAATCAATCTTTTGTTCATTGCTCATAGTAGCACTTACTAATTTTTTTAATATGGATTGAAATAAAACGAACATTGAAACTGAATGGAAAAAATAAAAAAAAATGGAAGTAAATCAAATTATGATTTTATTAGGAAACTTTAATATATTTTAGTATGTCTTTTTAATTGATATAAATTAAATGAGAAATTTTCGTTGAACAAAATTTCTTTTTTAATTTGATATGTCATATGATGGAGGATATTCGTGGAAAAAGAAATAGGTTAGATAAGTAAATCTAATAATTAAAATTAAAATGTAGGGTGTAATGAGCAAGTAGGGTGAACAAAGAAAATTATAGGGTGGCAATAGCCGCACCCTTCTGAAAAATATTCTCCAGCATTTCAATAATTAACGAGATCATTGGACGATATCAATTAAATTCTATAAATAAATTTTCGGGGCTCACAATTAATGTGTCAAACATTCATTTATTGAGATTTACTGTATAGGGAGTTAAAGAGGAGGATATATAGGACATTTTAAAAAGTCAAATTAAAATTAATATCCTAAAAATAAATAGGATGTGTGAATATAGATTTTGGGTGTGTAATAACACCCCTTCATTGTCAAAAAGCCCTTTATTGTAAAAAAGTCAAAAAAACAAAAATAACAACACCATTGATATACTATTCACTTTTATTGATAGGTTTACGCATTGAACCTGCTAATTTGAACACTTCTGATACTTGCATCAATATTTCAAAACAAGAGGATGATCGAGACAATCAAATGGATCTCATTCGCTCAGGTACCTTGCATAGTATAATTATAACCATGACTATTGTTTTTTTTTTTGTTTTTTGTTAATTGTTCCGTGAGAGAAATAATATTTGACAAGTTTTTTTAGTTGTGTTCCATTTACTAGAGCATCTCCATGCCAACTTCCCTATATCTTGTTTTTTTCTATTTTAGGAGAAAAGATGCATTTTTTTTCTTTTGCTCAAACAGCTTTTAGAGAGAGTGAAGAGAGAGAAAACAAAAATATCTGTATTTAGAGCAAATTGTATAATTATAGGGAATCATCTTTTAGGAAGTTTTTTTCTCGTTTCTCTCTTCTGTCTTCAAATTATTATTATTTTCATCATTAATTATTTGATTATATTTTTAAAATTTTAAATATTTAACCATGGATAATAAATTCTAATGAATATAATAGAAATCCTGTTGTGATTGCGGAAGAAAAATTATAAAGAATTTAATTTTTAGTGGATTTTATCAGGAAACTATTAGAGATGCACTTATATGTATAAAACTTTGGGGCCGTGACCACTTACTCAATTTCAGCTTAAAAATTGCCCAATTACTCCGAGTTTTTTAACCCCATTTACCCACTCTAACATCTGCTGACAGTTTTGCCCCTATTAATTAAATTGAAACTCATCTCTCAGACTCTCTCTCTCTCTCTCTCCCCCCGATCTCCACCTCCAGTTTCTCTCTCTCTCTCTCTACCTCCGGCCGACTGCCAGACTCTCTCTCTCTCTTCTCAGAAAAGCCTCCTCCAGGTCGTCTGGCCACCTCCAGGCGTCTCACAGGCGCGGTCAATCCGAACCAGTCCGAAATCCGTCGGGTAATCCTTGGCCAGATTGTTCCTGTCGATCCAGTCCGATCCCTCCGCCGACACGCTCGATTTCAGATCCTCCCACTTCTTGTACTCAATGAATCGGACGACATAGTTTTGGGGACAAGGATCTAGGGTCGTGTTGGGCTCTAGGGTTGGGGGATTCTGGTGGGGTTTGAAAATGGAAGAGAGAGAGATGGAGACGGAGATGTTGATGGAGACGATGATGAAGAAGAAGGAGAATGATGACGTGGCGGTCAGAGGAGTAGTCATAGTAGTCATAGCAACTATGCAAGTATTATTTTCATGGCCCTCTTTCTATCCATTGCGGCAACTATTATTTATTTATTTTATTTTTTTGGTAAATTTGGCAGAAGGCTTATAAGGAAAGAAGAAAGAAGAATGAAAAAAAAAGTTTTATTCAGTAGTTATACATGTCTATTGCGGGGCAATAATAAGATTATTGGGAGGCAATAATATGAGTATTGGGGGGGCAATAATATGCATATAAATTGATCAATTGTGCCTGTAGTGTATTCATTTTGGTTTTGGGAGTTTATGCAATTCACTGGAGGGCAATAATATGATTATTGGAGGCAATAATATGATTATTGGGAGGCAATAATATGAGTATTGGGGGGCAATAATATGATTACTAGGGGGCAATAATATGGTTACTGGGTATTATTAGGGGGCAATAAATTCAGACGCCGGAATCCGGTGACCGGTCGCCGGAGTCGGGTCACCAGTCGCCGGAGTCCGCCACCAGAGTCAAGCAAGGTCTCCAATGACTTATTTCTCTAAGTGACAAAAAAGGAGAGGGCAAAATTGTCCCAAAAATAAATAAAGATGAATTAAAAAATACTTAATTGGGTATTAGGGAAATAATCTCTTAGAGTGTTTGGGTAAGTGAGCAATTTTTAAGCTAAAATTGGGTAAATGATCATTTCCCTAAAACTTTTTGATTATGATAAAGTTTGGCCTAATGATCTTGATACTGAGTTATATTATAAGTTTTGTGGATAATTTAGGTTGTTTGAGTTGTTTATTTAATAAAATGATTGAATAAAAAGTCAATGAGTGGTATATTAAGTCAGGAGTGTATTAAGTATTTAGGGATGTGTGAATAAAATTTCTTAAACTCAAACCACAGAGAAAGAAAGAAAAAATGAAAATCCTATGCCTAAGTTTCCAGATTAGTTCAACGAATTCAATGCAATTTTTCGAACAATTACCCGATCTAATTCTCTTTTCACTATATTTTTCATTTGATTTCAAAGTCTCAGCAGATTCACCTTCTGATGAAACTTTCATTGACCTAAAAAAATCGCTAGAAAGATCAACATAGAGATCTACCATCCTTCTAATCTTGTTGCTAAGCTTTCTAAGTAAGCCCACATTCCTGTTGAGGTTATCAAGGATCTTGGTCATGGTTTTGGTTAATTTTATTGATTAGCCGTCTATTCTGGTCAAAAATGTTTTGGACTTGTTCAAAGCTCTTATGAAATGTGTGCATAACCTTGCTATTTAATTGGACTCCATTTTCTATGATAGTATATATACCACCTTCCATCTAATTTGAATTCAACCAAAACCAATGCTTGTCCATCCAACACAACCCATAAATGCGTAGAAGGTAGTAATGGAATTATGAGAAGTTTCTCTCTCTCTCTCTCTCTCTCTCTCTCATATCAAAACCCAGAAATTGCTATTCAAATAGGGGTTCGGCTGTCATGCAGATCTGCATGGTATGCAGACTGCCTATATAGGCACGTGCATGGCACGTAATGACACCCTAAACTCTAAACACATGACCACACATCCCATCTGCGTAGTATGCAGGTCTGTATAGCAGAATTTTCCATTCAAATAAAGGTTTCTTCTCTTCTTCTTTTTTTCTCAGCAAGCCCATGTCAGATCTCCAAAACTCCTTTGACTAAATCCAAAGTTTTGATTTTGAAGTGTGTATCTAATAAGTCTGGTCTAGGAATTTAGATACAAAATACTTGCTTTGAAAGTATGAGATCCGAATCATGGAAAGCTGCAATTCAATCCCTTTCATTTTCTTCAATTTGCTCGAAGTTTTGATGAAACATGTCTGCCGGCCATGACTGGTAGCTCTGTGGGTCGGGGAAGAAGAGATCTGGGTTTGTGTTAAAATATATAATTTTTTTAAATATATATTTGTTTAATTTTTAGTTTTTTTGGTAAAGTTAATAGATTTAAGGACCGAAAACACTTTCTGTTTTAACAACAAGATCATTAAGATAAAGTGTTGTAGAGCAGATCCCTAGGGTTTCTGAGCAGAGTGTGGCGGCGATGTGGTCGTCTTCACCGGCGAGCCGCGTTGTATTTCGTGCGTTGCAGATCTTAGGGTCTGTTTGGTGGTGGTAGAGGTTTCGAAAAGATCCGGTTGTTCTAGGATATTGGTGGTCGGGTCTTGGCGCTGTGAATCGAGGTGGATCAGCAGTAGGTATGTCGGACTGATACCGCCGTGACTGGGGTCTGGGTGAAAAACTAATTGCTGCAGTGTTGGATGAGTGCCGGCGGGTTAGCGGGTCAGATTTTCATACCGACTGGGCGAAGTTGAGGTCGAGACGATTGACAATCGGCGTTGGAGTGCTACCAATCTGTAGGCGCTGGTGTTGTAGTGCAGTGCTGCTTCTGAGGATGGCTGCCTGGGGTGGACTCCCCAGACAGGGCGGAGACGGCGGCGGTGATAGGCTGGCGGTGACAGGGTGCTCGGACCAGCGTCCTTTTCTGGGTTTGGACCTCTGGGCCTGGGCCTGGATCACATGGGCATACCTGGGCCCATTTCAGTAAGTCTGAGAATTGGGCTTGGGTCTTTGAGCCTGGGCATAAACTTGGACTAAGGGGCAGTTGGGCCTTCGGGCCTAGACTTGAGCTCAAGCTTGGGCTGGTTGAGTTTGCTACAGTGGCATTGGATAAGAAGAGCAAGACCGACCTGTTGCTGAGGTTGTTGGCTCCTGAAGAGGCTAAGGATGGTGCTGACTCCAACCCTAAGGGGGATGAGCTAGTATTTTCTTAAGTCTTTGCTATTAGACATCTGGTTACAAGCCTTCTAGAGTTGGAATAGTCTCTATGAGTTGTTCTAAGATGTTTCTAGTTGTTATTTGTACCACAATGACGTGCTGGAAAATTAAACTAGATGAATGATTTTTCCTTAGAATAGCGAGGTTGTTCTTGCTCGTTTTAGGCTTGCTTTCCGGCGAGCGTGATTTTTCCTTAGAATAGCGAGGTTGTTCTTGCTCGTTTTAGGCTTGCTTTCCGGTGAGCGTCCCTTTAGACTTTAATGAGTTTAGTATTGACTTAGATAGGTTTATCCGGTTTCACCGGATTCTTATGTAAGTGCATGTTAGACTCTGGCCTGTTTTCATGGCTTTGATATCTAATAACATCAAATCCTATTAAAAAAAAAAAACAGAGTTAAGGGTATGTTAGTAGGGAGGACAGGTGTCAACAAAATATGGAAGTGACAGAATTGGGTTAGAAGAAATGGGGACAGTTGATTTCCTTCCAAGATGAACTAGAAGCAAAATTAATCCACCCCAACCCAATTATGCAAGTGCCACAATTTACTGATCCCGAACGTAAGCGGCCCTTGTTAGGGCTAATGTGGCCTAGGACCCTAAACACGTCTCCCCTTAGTTTGCGTGTCTTCGATTGAGGAAGAAGTAGTCCAAAAAAAAAAAAAACAAAAAACTCTTAAGGTCATACTAGTAATTTTGGTTTAAAAAAATGTTAGATGTATAATCTTACATTAACGAATAACTAAAGAAAAAACGTATAGATGAAAGTACCACATTAATACAAAATTTTGAGTTCAAGTATTACATTGATAGATATTGGTAGTTTTTTATTTTTTCATTTTTTTTATTGGGAGATATTGTTGATAGTTGGATAAAAGAATTCAAACACTGATGGTGAATTTTACTCAAAAAAGAGTAATGCTAAATAACTTTTTTAGGTAATACTTATAAATCATTTTAGGCGGCAGTTACTTTTTCAGATACTTCGTAAAAATACATACCATTAAATGAAATTGTGATGTCTCATCAACTGCGACATAAATTAATTTCTAGCAAATACTAGAGAACAGTGGTTCAACTTCCGTATCTTTTTTAATAAAGTCTCATGCAATAGGATGCTTGTCATCTAAGGTTTTTAACTCTTGACATTCAAGGTCCATCACTTCGATTATCAAACTTGACAAATAAAAATTGAAATGACTCAAAAACAAGCATTCATAAAATCTTTAGTGAATTAGGGTTAGCTCAAGTAGTTATGGTGAAAGATTGAGTTCGAATTAAACTAGGTCATGTGTTTGATCATCTCTAATGTAAAATATATATATATATATATACGGAGGCGTTCCAAAGAGGACGTCCGCACTTTCGTTAAAGTGCGGACGGCGCTGCTGCAGCTCGGCTCGGGGCGCGACGGAGAGGCGGAGGTTGTCGGAAGGACGCCAGGGGTCGGGCGGAGAGGTCTGCAGTCGGTGGAGTCGCCGGCGACGTCGTTGCAGCGCAGCCCAGAAAACCTGCAGTTGCAGGTCGGGTTGCTGCCCAGAACCTGCAACTCGGACCTCCTCCGACCTCGAACGCTGTCCAGACCCGTCTGCCAAGCCTCCGGCCTCCGTCCGCCAAGCCCCGAGCCGCCGTCGCCGTCCGCACTTTGCTAAAGTGCGGACGTCCGCTTCAGAACCGGCCTGTATATATATATATATATATATATATATATTTGTTACTAAAGAAGGGAAATATGCCGCTTTGGCCTAGTATAGCCCGACCCGTTTGAGGGCGGCCGGACCCATTCAGTGCTTCAACCCTATACAAGGAAAATATATTACATGTACAAATATTATATCAATGGCTTTTATGACATACTATATGCATCCAGGCATAAGAACTAGCCACCTAGATGCCTCCAATAACTTCCCTATTATTTACTCCAACAGTTTCCTAAACCTATCCTTATTTTTTTTTTTTTTGAATCAATGAAATAACTTGTATTGAAAGATAGCTCAAGTGAGCTGATTACAATCTTTATCAAGCACATCGAAAATACTTTCTGGTGCTTGACTCGTCCAGACAACACCCTGGGTCGCTTCAAAACCTATAGCTGCTAAACGGTGTGCCACCCTATTACAAGATCGAGGAGTATAAGCGAAGTGCACTCCTTTCAGTTTCCCCCAAGTACGATGGATGTCATCTACAATGCTGCCATTAGCCAACAGCTCATAGTCTGGACAATGTATCTCCTGAATAGCTTCCATACAGTCACTTTCAATGGTGACTTCATTGATTTGAAGCGAGTACAGTAGATCAATTCCTTCTCGGATTGCTAGAAGCTCACATTGTTTTGGTGAGGCTGTGCATGGAATTGGTCTAGCAAAGGCAGCGACAAACTGTCCAGTAGCATCTCGGATTACACCTCCAATTCCACCATTATTTTGATTATGCATGAAGGCAGCATCCACGTTTAATTTATAACAACCATTAGTTGCAGGCACCCATTTCTGCCTGGTATGTTTCACCGGTTTGAGACTTCCAGGCTTGGCTTTTTGAAAGTCCTCCAACCAAGTAACACAACTTAGCATCAAATCTTGAGCAGTTTGTTGAGTGCCAGACCATAACATGTTGTTCCTATTCTTCCAAATGGCCCAGATAATCATCAATAGCTTTGCAAAGATTTGTGGTTGGAGGCTCATTGCTCGTTCTAGCATCCATTCTTTGAAATTGATATTAGGCAGCAAACTGTCCTGCAAGTTAAATGGTGGAGCTATAAGAAGTTGCTTAGCAAGGGGACACTTACAGAACAAATGGGAGTTATCTTCAATGGGATGAATACAAAGTAGACAACTCGTCTCTCCATTGTAACCCTTGGTGAGCAGCCTTTCTCTTGTGGCTAACAAGTTGTTGCAAGCTCTCCATACACAAATTTGGACCTTCCCTGGGACTTGTGCTTTCCAGATCTTGTTCCACAGCTCCTTATACGGATTACCATTAGATGTCGAGGTTAGAGCTTGTTGTAGCACTTGGTCCCGTGCAATCCAATAAGCTGTTTTCACCGAATAAAAACCCTTTTTCTCCAAACTCCAAACAAGTCGATCTTGGTTGGCCTGTCTACTCAACTGGATGCATAGAATTTTTGTGGCAATATCAGCAGGAAATAAAGCTTGGACAGTGGTAGGTATCCATTCTCTAGTATGGGGATTAATTAGATCAACTACCTTTTCACAGTGAGCTTGTGGAGGCCGTGAAATCCGATATTGTTGAGCAGTAGGAGTCCATCTATCGTCCCATATGTTAACAAGATTTCCATCTCCTATCTTCCACTGTATCCCTGCTTTTAAGATTGGCCTTCCATTGAGAATACTTCTCCAAGAAAAGGATGGTGAGTCTCCAAGTTCAGCGTTCCAAAAAGTACCATATGGGAAATATCTAGCTTTGTATAATTTTGCTATTAAAGAGTTAGGATTGGTAACAATTCGCCATCCCTGCTTTGCAAGCATTGCTAGATTGTAAGCATAGATATTTTTAAAACCCATACCTCCCTCCTGCTTTGTGAGACACATTCTTTCCCAACTGCGCCAATGGATTTTCCTCTGCTCCTCAGTATCACCCCAAAAAAATGATGCACATAACTGATGGATATCATCACAAAGACCTTTTGGAAGCAAGTAGCAGTTCATGGCATATAATGGCATAGTCTGGGCAACAGCTTTAATCAAAATTTCTTTACCTGCACTACTGAGTATCTTGGTTTTCCAATTGATGAGCTTTTTTGTCAATTTTTCTTTGATGTACTCAAAGATGGCCGTTTTTGATTTACCAATCCGTAATGGTAAGCCTAGATATTTGTCATGCTCATCCACTCTCTGCACAGCTAGAATAAAGGCTAGCTGTAATTGGGTATCCATATGGACATTGTTACTAAATACAACACTACTTTTTTGAAAGTTCACCTTTTGTCCAGATGCCCTTGCATAGATATCCAGGATGGCTTTGTATCCATAACATTCTGCTTCAGTGGCTGTACCAAATAAAAAACTATCATCTGCGAAGAATAAGTGATGGAGTGTGGGAGCACTTGGGCACATAGTGAGTCCCTGAATTGTATTATTTTCTACAGACTTTGTTAGTAAAGCAGACAAACCTTCTGCACATAAGATGAATAAATATGGTGATAGAGGGTCTCCCTGTCTGATACCTCTGGTAGGTATAATTCTTTCTGTAGGTTGTCCATGAAACAAAATAGAGTAGCTAACTGAGGTGACACTTTTCATGATCATTTCAATCCATGTAGGATGAAAACCAAGCTTTGCTAGTATAGCCTGTAAGAATTGCCATTCGAGTCGATCATAGGCTTTACTGATATCAAGTTTGAGGGAGAAGAAACCTGTTTCTTGATGTTTCAGTTTATACATGAAATGAGCTGCTTCAGTAGCGACTAAAGTGTTGTTAGAAATCAAGCGCCCTGGTACGTAGGCGCTTTGCAATGGTGAGATGATATCAGGTAGCCACCGCTTCAGTCTGTTGGCTACTACTTTGGAGCATATCCGACAGATCACGTTACACAGTGCTATAGGTCGGAAGTGCATTGCTTCCTGGGGTTCTTTTATCTTAGGTATAAGGCACAGATGCGTAAAATTAACATCTGCCCAATTTCCGTTGTCCAAGAACTCCCTGACAGCCATGCAAACATCAAAACTTACCACATGCCAGTATTTTTGAAAGAAAAAAGGTGACATACCATCCGGTCCCGGGCTTTTGGAGGGATGCATTTGAAAAAGGGCTGCTTTGATTTCGTCATCTGTATATGACTGTAATAAGTCTGTATTCATCTCTTCCGTTACTTTCGTTGGGGTAGCTTCTAGAATAGCTTGGAGAGCTTCCTCATCAATGCCTTCCGTAGTAAAAACTTGTTGGAAATACGTATGAAGCAGACTTTGAATTTCCTCAGGTTCAGTCCTCCACTCACTTTGTTCATTTACCAAACCCCGAATCAAGTTTCTGCTTCGTCTGTTGCTAGCTCTACGATGAAAGTAAGCTGAGTTTCTATCTCCATCTTTGAGCCAAATTGCCCTAGACCTTTGCCTCCAATACTTTTCCTGCTGAGTGAGTATCTGACTGTGTCTTACATGAAGAGCACGTTGTTCCTCATATTGTTCCTGAGTGTAGGGCATTCTCATAATGTCACTCATCTTTTCCTGCAAGATACGAAGTTCATTTTTCTGTCTATCAAACTCCCTGTTATGCCATTGTTGGAGTTGTTGTCCTGTTTTCTTTATCTTGCAACATAATTGCTTCAGAGCATTGCCAGTGGATGGTACCGCCCATTCCCTCTGTATAATGTTGCTGCAATCTGGATTACCATGCCACATTTCTTCAAACCTGAAGAGTCTCTTAACTTTTCGATACTGTAGCTTCTCCTTGCTAACATCGATTAGGAGGGGACAATGGTCAGATTCAGTCGGGTTTAGAGTTAATACCCTACTGTAAGGAAAACAACTTCTCCACTGTATAGTCTGAAATCCTCGATCCAACCTTTCTTTGGTAAACTTATTACTCCAAGTGAAGCGACTGCCCACAAATCCCATGTCTATAAGGCCACAGTCTGCCATTGTTCATCTAAAAGTTGCCATTGGTGCTGCAGCCCTCCTAGGCCCGCCTGATTTGTCAGAGTTGGACATTATCTCATTAAAATCGCCAGCCATCAACCATGGGAGATTGCAGTTCTCCGACGCTAAGGTTCTGATGAGATCCCAAGTTCTATTTCGACCTCCTCTTGCTGCAACTTCATATATGCCAGTAAACCTCCACTTTTCGAGTTCGTCAGGTTTACCCATCACCACGTCAATGTGGTGAGCCGACTGTGATCTCAGACTGGCGTGTGTGCTGTCATTCTAGATCAGTGCGACCCCCTGAGATTCTCGTTGCTGAGGGAAGCAGATGTTATCCTTGAATCCAAGACGTCTCGTAATGGAGTCAATCAGATTTTTTTGTGCTAGGGTTTCAGAGAGGAATATGAGGCTAGGTTTTTTGGCTTGCACCAGGTCAACTAAGGCTCGTTGGGTTTCAAGGTTTACTATACCCCGACAATTCCATACCAGGATGCTCCCTTGCCTCATGCCGGAGCACGAGATCGTTTCACTACCAGAGGTGTTTGCGGCGCTCAGAGACGGCGCGTAGGGTTTTACAATAACCTATCCTTATTTTAGAGAAAGTGAAAAGAGAGATAATAAAAGTCGCTAGTTTGGAGATAATATATTTAAGAAACCACTAGTTTTATCTAATTTAATGCTAAATTCTCTCTCTCTTTGCACCCTTAATTATTTGATACTTAATTATTTGATAACATTTTCAAATAAAAAATAATACCATATATAATTTTAGATAATAAATCATTCAGAATTTAATAGAGAAACTGTTGGAAATGCTCTAAATATATTCTTTCTTGCATTTTTATTCTTTAGTTAATTTACTATGTTAAATATGCTATGTCACTACCAATATCTAGGAACAATTGCTAACATACTGGAATTTGTAATGCAGTCATAACTTTATACAAGGAACTTGCACACAGTCTCCTTAAACTTTTGGGTATGGTACATCAGACATTGTTTATCATATTTTTCCATTGTTTTCCAATTCTTAATTATTGTTTGGGATCTTAAACTAGGAGTCAGTCGGTTACGCAAAGTGAAATGGATCCATACTCGAAGCATTGATGTTTTATGTTGCATTAGTGAAATGTTAAAGAATGACAATCCCACATCAGCACAACTTGACATCATAAGAAAATCAATCTTCAAAGCTGTTGAATACGGGCATGTTGAGTTTGTTACTCATATATGTGAAGCACATCCTCCATTCGTAAAAAAACGTGAAGGAAACAAAAACATATTTCAGTTTGCGGTTGAATGTCGTCAACATAAAATATATAGCCTTATTCATAGACTTGATAGAGAGGACCAGAGATTCTTTGGCACATGTGCGACGAAGTTTCCAGAGAATATGTTACATTTAGCAGGGAAATTATCTCCACTCTCAAGGTTCAATCATATTAGCGGTGCAGCTTTGCAAATGCAGCGAGAGCTACAGTGGTTTAAGGTCAGTATCTCTAAATACATGTGTTTATACATAAGTTTACTTAGAAACCCATTATCCTACCAACTCAAGGTTTGCCTATATAAACTCATATTAAGCATCAATGTACTTAAAAGAATAAACATTGGCCTTAAATATATGTTTCTATGTATATAAATTTTCAATATCGTGAAAAATAAGTTTTTTTTTTTTTTTTTTCCTCCAACAGATTCTCTATATCTATCTTTATTTTAGGTAGAAAATTTAATTTCCAAAAAAAACTCTAAAATTACAGGCAAACATCTTTTTGAATTTTTAATGTTTTTCTTTCTACTCTATCTACAAACCATGATTAGGGAAACTTTTGGAGATGCGCTGAGGTGGTAGAAAACTTCTAGGAACTTTAATTGAGATTTTTAGAGAATATGTTGGAGATACAGTAGAAAAATTATGTAAATTTAAGCTTGTTTGTCTTAAGCTTGTTGTTAGAGAAACCCTTTTTTTGTCTTATACTTGTTTTTTGTTTTCTTGTTATTATCAATCATCAATTCATAAGAATTGTGTGATTGCATAATTTTGTTAGATTGTTTACATAATATAGATATTATCTGTAATCAATGTTTTAAAAACCACTAGACTGTAATCGGGCGGTGGGAGGGACCTAGCGCTTGGACGATTTTGTTTTTATTTTTTTATTACCCAACAATACAACATATATAAGTACATTGACGAAGTGGTGTTAGCTCAGTGGTTAGAGCACCCACTACCTATGTACGAAGTCATGGGTTCGAGTCACCTTGGGGGCAGGAGTGAAACCCTTTGATCCTCTTTAAAAAAAAAAAAATATATATATATATATATATATATATATATAAGTACATTTCAAAAAAAAAAAATTACAACACATATAATTATTCAAACTATTCGTTATTAGAACTAACTAATTTCAACTACGTTCATTTTTTAATATAAATCAAATCAATTAAGAAATCAAACAACAACGCCGCTCTATCGTTATCGAAGAGGAAAAACCCCTAACCCTAATAGGGAGTTGTCGACTTTGAAATCTTTCGATCTACAATCCTTTCTACCTCTACAATCATTTCCCCTTCATCATGTCCTACATTGAAGATAGTCACTGCCAGTTTTGCCGCATCTATGGTGCTGGCAGGGAGCGATATGATGTCGTTAACATCTCGGGCATGAATGGTGCTAGAACGCAGCGCACCTTCCAAGCATACTTGTTGGCAAGGTCGTTAATGGTGGAACCCTTTGAAGTGACTGATTTCAAGCGCCATTTCCAGTGTGTATGGTTCTTTGATAGCAAGTTTAGGGTTCAGAAGCGAGCCTAGAAAAGCTTTATGTTTACTTTGGATCTTAAGAAGGATGGAAACAAGGTGCTTTGGTGTGGCCCTTGGTATTTCAATCGTGCTTCTATGATTATTTAGGAGTATGATGGTTTGATGGCCCTTCATACAGTGAAAATGGACTCCTTGTACTTCTCTGTTAAGATCAACAACATCCCACCAGCATTGGAGGTCAACAATACCATTATCAATGTTACCTTTGATGCAGACAAATTTCTAATTATTGAAGGAAAACTTTTTGACATGACTAGCAAAATACGGGTAAATGTTTCCTACGAAATCATCAAGCCTTTGTGAAAAAAAAAAAAAAAAAACTGGCTCCAGTAATTGTGGAAGAGATATCCTTTTTCTTTGATATCTAGTTGGAAAGTGTCAGCTTTGTCACTTGATTTATCATGAGGGCGGTATTTGTAAGATGGCGAAGAAGCTTGTATCGCAACTAGCCGAGGCACCGGCGGGAGAAAAGAGGCTTGAGCTGTGTAGTCCATTCCAAAAGTTTACAGAGGGACCCTTTACTAATGGTGCATTCAATTTCAAGGGTATACATACTCCAATCTTGCGCCCCATTGCTTGAAATCGTTTTGGTACCATGGATACCAATAAACTGTGCAAGCTGGTGGTCATTCGAAATGCTGATATGAAATCTTCCCAGGGGGAAGATCATGTATTGGTGCTGGTCTTAGTAGATGAGGCATAACCATTGCTCCCTGTAAATGATGCATCATAATCCTTGAAGTAAGGTGCTCCTACATCACCCTTCTTGTCACGCCCCTAATTCTTAACACAAATAAAAATCGATATATAATCCCATAATTATACATGCGTGATCGTTCAGCCATCAATACAAAATATCTGGAAACTCTTTCCCTTTCAACCAAGTACATACTGATGCCCTGAACCCTCAAAGTTAATATACACTCGCCTCAAAGAGTCATATATTACACGAGCTTACGAATTAAATTGCCAACAACAAAATAAAACGTAAGTGCTCCTCAGAGCTTACTACAAGCGGAAGTCTTTATAACGATAAAGTCACAAAATTGGCTTCCTACTGTAATGCTACCAGCACGCCACCTCAGGTTCAGCCACGATTACCATGACCTGCAGGATTAACCCCTACACTGTTTGAATTGTGCACCGGATTGCCACACAACAAACCAGGTAAGCTTTTGCAAGCCTGTATGAGAACTCAAAACCACAAAACAGAAACACATTCTTAAGTCACCTCAACCTAACCATGATAAGCACATAACTCACAACTACAACCATCTATTTCAAAATCTTCCATAACATGCTTACGTAGGTCAACTCGTGACTAAACTACATGCTCAGATTCTCAACCTAGCATCCCATTACACAAATTTCCCATCAAACAAAACCTCCTCAGGTAATGTTTGTAAATCCCTTGACGCACAACGGTGAGTCACAAGGATCACACTTGTTTCCTTCCCACCGGAAGCCTTTGTCATCAACATGACATCAAGGTGAAAACAATGAATCACCTTCCTATCCTCACACAGAGCACAATCGTCACCACTATGGTCTTCAAGGTAAATCAAACCATCAATTAATAAGATCAAGAAGAAAACAAGGCAATCACAATTCAAAACAAGCAAAACAAGTCATAGTAATCATCATAACCCCACACTCTGACATCCATAGGTAGCTCTGACTATCACAGCAGTCCTCTTGATCTTTGGTAACTTAATAACAATTCAACTCCGCTACCGAGCTGTCATCACACTGATCATCACACAGATTTTACCGATCATCCCACAGATAGCCATCATCCTACTGATCATCACACAGATAGCGATCATCACACAGATATCGCTGGTAATCACACAGATAGCGATCATCACACAGATATCGCCGGTCATCACACAGATAGCGATCATCACACAGATAACAATCATCCAACTGATTATCACACAGATAGCAATCATCACAAAGACTCATTACTGGTCATCACACAGATAGCAATAATCACACAGACTCATTACTGATCATCACACAGATAGCAATCATCACACAGACTTCACCGATTTTTCACACAGATAACCCTACACAAACTTTACATGATAATCATCACAAAGATTCATCACACTGATGTCATCGATTCGTCACACAGACATTCCTACACAAGCTTTACCATATCTTAAATCTCACTTAAGACGGTCATATTAGACCCATGGTATCTCAACACATGATATTCTACAATCACAACCCAATACACAATTTCACCAACCATCACACAGATAGTAATCATCCAACTCATCACACAGATTCCACCAATACATTTTTTATATCACGCAAATATATATATATACATGGTCATCCACTCAGGAATGCCACTAATACCACTATAGTCACAGTTAATCACATAACTCCAAGACAATATGGCAACTAGGCTCATAACGAATATCGTGAGATTTACTCACCTCTGAATCCCGCTGCGTCTTCACACACTAACCAAGACAAGCACAAATCGTTGCAATCCGCTCAACACAAGCCTGTCAAGTACCTAAACACATAAGGTCTCGACTTAGTAACAATTCACAAACGATTTAAGTCCAAAACCTCTGTTTTGAACTAAAATCCCCAAAGTGACGCCAATCGAGGTGAAACCACATCCGAGACCTCCCAAAGTCTCCGAAATACTTCCACGATCGATATGTCCAAACCACAAGTCGATCGGAAGCTCGAATCCTCACGGATCGAATAAATCAACCGGTATGAAACCGTAAAAATCATAACAATTTCATATGAACTCCAAAATTTGCGTATTATATATCGAAACGCTCGTATCGACGAGTAGAAGACATATAATACCAGAAACAGTCCGTTACATGGCCGGAACGCCGCCACAGGCGGTGGCGTACTGCAGCCAGCCAAAACTCAATATTTCATAAAACTCCCAACATCAAAGCTATTCATCTAAGCATGCTTGTGAATTTTCATAACTAGCTCGAAGTCAGAAAACAAGCATAAATGGTCGAAAACTACCTCACAAGCTTTGAATTTTGCTCAATCCGAGTTGAACCGATTTCCACATAAATCGATCTAAACAAACACCATAGATTGATTTAGAGGGCTCCCACGAAGCCAAGGAAGGAAACTTGAAGCCGTGCCGTACGTCGCCGGAGCTACGTTTTCCGGTCTGGTCGGATCGTCCGGATCCGGGTTGGGTCAGCCGGATATTTTTGATTCTGAAGGTGCAGCCGAGAGAGAAGAGAGAGAGAAATATCAGTTTCCGGAAATGGAAACTAAATGGAAATAGTAAATTTCCCATTCGGGAAACTTCTATTTATACCAAAATGGAAACTTCTTCCAATGGCCATAACTTTCTCATACGAACTCTGATTCCCGCGTTCCACATATCCACGAACTCGTATTGACGCGCTCTAAGACTTTCGTGAAGGAAGTTTTCGGAGAATCCCAACGAATAAAAAGTCAACCATTGCGCCCCCCCTAAATGACGCTTCCTGAATGATTATTTGCCTGAAACACTTCTGCTCCATCCACGAGCCACGAAATCGTCCAATAGCCACTACTTAAATTTCGGAAAATCCTCAGAAAATAAATATGAATTTCCGGGGCATCACACTTTTCCTCTCCAAATTGAAATTCTTGTTAAATGATATGCTTGAGGGCAAGATGAATGTTATTGCTCCAATGAAGAAAGTGAAGATTTAGCAGTTCGGTTCATAGGCAGTCTTTACAGTGGGGGAAATACCAGGTGGAATGTTGGTGCTTGTAAAGATTATGATGCCTAAAGGGAAAATCCAAGCTAAGAAAATAGAAGTGAAGAAAAAGTGAGGTCGACCTCTAGGCTCAAAGAACAAGGCCCATAAACCAAGCCAAACTCAGATTCTAGTTCTGTCAAACTCCCCTGGATCCCAAATTAAGAACTAAAGTGAAACCCTAGCCCACCTAGCATAAGGAAAGCCCAGACCTAGGTCAACCAAAACCCAAGCCCAAGACTTGTTTGCCCATGCAACCTAGTTGTCATTTCCATTGACACTACCGCTGTCGTCACTCCTACATGACCACGACCAAGCTCGAACATCAACTATGCCACCACTAAACTTTATGCCTGCATCACCATCATCTTAACTTGTACTCTAGCCTAGCCGGTTGATTCGGCTGGATGAGACTGTCACCTGTTGCTCACTGCCACCAAATAATTGTCGGAGACCCGTCCATGATGTTAGCCAAATAGCCACCCTCAAGTATAAGGGCCAAGTTATAGTGTAGGGATTATGAGTAGGGGATATTGTACCTAAGGGATTGGAAAACCCACTCTAGCTAAGGAAAACCTAAAGGGTGCTAGATGAATATGCAAATGTACAAATCACAAACAAGGGCACACAAGTGAACCAAAGTTCATGGTGAATATATGCAAGATGCTGTAGTGGTTTGATTTTGGTGTTGGAGATGGTTTAAACTCAAATGAACACACAATAAAAACTTGAAATGTAAACTAGGCTATGCTAAACTAGATGTGATAGAATGGGTGGAAGTTAGAGCTTTAGGTTGTTCACCATAGCCTCCCTTGCATGCATTGATGTTCAAACTATAAGTAAAACAATCCCAAGTATCCAATTACCCTCTTAGCATCCGGATAAGACTACTAAAGCCTAAACTCCTTTGATTTTATCAATTTCCAATGGATAAGTGAGAAACTAACTACCCAAGAACAAATTATATTATCGGATAAGTATCAATTCCTTGCTTCTGGATGCATAAAGGTTTGAGTTTAGATAATCAAGCAAGCAAACCAATCCTAGGTCTAGGTGATTTTAACTCACTACCCTCACATACACAACTAGTGTGCTGTCATGCTTTCAATGTTCAAAGCTAGCTACTCTCTAAACATTGTTCATGTAATGACAAATGCAAAGTATTCAAATTAGCTATACTCAAATACAAGCATTCACTTCTTGAATTAGCATGTGAAGATGATCATGGAAATTGTGTCAAATAAGATTCAAACATCAATTCATTACAAGTTTGGCTAGGGCTTTCAACCCTAGCCCCAACAATAGACTACTCACACATATCTACATAAACTAGCATTAACATAATGGAAAACATTAAGCTATCAAAGAATAGAGTTTAGAAATGACTAGGGATGATCACAAATGAAGGATGATGAAGTGGTTGATCATGGAAACTTTGTCATGAAGATGATGTGGTGACTCCTCTTGTGCTCTAGCTTCTTCCTTGAACTCATTCTTCAAGACTTGAGATGATGATGATGCTTGGTATATGTGAGATGTTATGAGTAGGGATGTAGTTGGGAAACGAAGTGGTGGAGATGGAGGTTTTGTGAAGGAGATGGTGGTGGATTGTGTAGAGAATAGAGAGAGAAAAAGATGTAGTGGCTAAGTGTGGGTGATGCCCTCTTCCTTGAGAGAATGGGTGCTTAAATAGATGGAGAGAAAGGTGTGAAATGGTGTTGTGAAGCAAAATGGATCAGCTCACAACTTGCAAGAACCATGGAGGTGGAGTAGAAAAGTGGTAATAGATCCCAAAATTAAGGGAAAATGGCATGGGAGTGATGGTGTAGGTTGGAGTAGGAACTGATGAGTGAGGGATGGTGATTAAGCCTAAAACATGATAGATATTGGAGTGTTGATGATGATGAACTCTTGGGTAATAGAGAGTGTTTGGTTGAATTTGAACCAAAAAGGTTGGAATTTGGTTGAGATAGAATGATGGTGAATGGATGTAATGGAATAGATGCTATGAAACTCATTCTCCATGCTCCTCCATGAATGTAGCCGGAAAATACATGGCACCACCGTTAGTGGTGGAGTGCCGCCAAAAGTGGTGGTGCACGGAAAATTTATCGGAATTTCATTTTTTTCTCCTCTTGTCAAGATTTTCTACAAAACATGGAATTGGATTAGTCAACATTAAATTGGACTTTAGAACAAGTAATTTCCATGTTTTAGGGCACAAATATGTATATGAATTATGATCCAACACATGACACAAATCTAAAACCTTCACTATCGATTAGCCCGGTGAAATCATTGTCCAACCTGCCACTTTGGTCCATGTTGCTCCACCGCTGGCCGGTATACATTTCAATTACCCACTTTTTAATTTTTTTTGGTAGTACAAAAATAGTTTATGAACTTCAATGAGAATTACTAAGATTTCATCAAAGATCGGATTATCACAAAATCACCAAACTAACTAATTTTATTTGATTTTGATTAGTCCATTGAGAGAGCCACCCCCACGCCCAACCTTGAAAAACTAATATAAAAACATTGAGACCCCAAATTGCATAAGTAGAAAATCAAATGAACCCCAAATAGCATTAAATAAAAACATCTCGAAATGAATTTCAATTTTAAACTCACTTTTTTTTTTTTGGAGAATTTTATCAACTCATTCATTGATCAGGAAAATTATAAATAACGACTCATCTTAGTGAAGCTGACAAAAGAGTCATTATCTAAGCAATAAACATTTTTAATAATAATGAAGCTCATCCAGAAACTACCCAACGCAACTTATGGTTAGAACCAAATGACACACAAATACAGGTACCCTTGGCAACATATCTCAAACTTGAATAGATTTTGGTGTCATCTCATCAATCACTCTCATTTAAGATCTCAACACCCTCCATTGCATTACTCACAGCCTCTTCCACCTCTACCTCATCAATTAGCTTGAGCTTCTTGAGAAACTTCTTCTTTTTTGGTTTAGGCCCGTTCTCAATCACCTTGATTTTGTTCTTTCGACCTTTCAGTATTCCCTTCCTCTTCTTAACCTGTGATATATGCACTATTCCATTGTTGTACGCAATGGTGAAAACTTCCTCTAATTCCAAAGAAGATGCAACTAGCGCCGCGTCCATCAACTTAGCTCTCTTACCTGGCTTGATTATCTCCACATGTGCTTCATATTGGACCTCTATAGTTTGAGATGCTAGATTAGACACTTGAGCAACCAACGGGGGCTCTACCGCTGTTGCAACACCCCAGCCTAGGATAGCAGAAGTAGGTTTTGGTGATTGCCGCCATTTCCACCTATCCAAAATCTACTACCAAGTCTTTGGTATATGTCAAAGTCATCGATAGACGAGCAACCATATCCTCAGCCATTGCAAAGGCTCATTAAATTTGCTAGAATGGCTAGAAAATTCTAGCATATTCTCAACCCTAGCAGACGTGCAACATCTCTAGTTTTTTTTACCGTAATACCTTTAGACTCACCCTAACTAAACCCAAACCAAAACAAGAAAACAAGATATGCTAAATGGGAGAGACCGAGATCTCTGACATAAAAACTGATGAGGTGAAACGTGAGAAAATAGAACCCAAATATTGCTCAATCGCCAATGCTACTACTCTCTAAACAAAATCCAAGAAATTATGCCAACTAAAAAAGTTCACCTCCATACCTCCATCCGTCAATGTTATAGAACCCAACATTTGCTCCCCATTATAGACTATTGCCTTAAACCTAGTTCCTCTGTTTGAAAAAAAAAAAAACAAAACAAAAAACCTCAAGTTCCTGAGACAGAAAGCCGAGCTTTTGTGGAACAAAACTTGTCTTAGTGGCAAGAATCCCAACTCTGACAACTAAATTAGTCAAAGAAAAAAGAGATTAAAAGTGACAATTTTTTTTACCACACCCCCTTCATGCGTATTTTTTTTCAATGAATATGTACAAGAACATGGGTGTGATTTTTTTTTTCTTCCAAAAATCAGTATGTAATTTCACCCTCCAAGAAAAAATGGAACTCTTTATCAAGAGAGCAACATGATGTATCATCATATCTGGCTGCATCAATCCCCATTTTGGATCATCACTTATAGACCCAATCTACTACAAGATCCACTCGAGCAGCTAAGTGCTTGCGTCGACCAAACCAAAATGCGTCGACCAACCAAGCTTCTGAAGAGAATAAGATAAAGAATATGTGAATCTAGCATATTCGGATTTGAGTACTTCTAAGTTTCTATATACTGTCTTAAAACCCTCTCGCTCTGGTTTTCTCTGTTCCTCAGTGAGAGTCGGTGACAATTCCCTTTGTCCACCATGGGCGTTTTTGCCTGGTGTTTGGCCTAGATCTGAGGCATCTAGCTCCTCTGTCCTTTTCTGCTATTTCTTTCTTGTTTAGTCTTTCTTCTGATGGCTCTCTATTGCTCCCATATCTAACTTTTTCACCTATCTCATAGGGCTGGGATGGGCCAGGCAGCTTGTAAAATTTGGAAGGCCCGAACCCGGATTGAATTATCAGGCCCGGCCCAAAAGTTATGTTTTAAAGTCAGGGACCGAATGAGGCTCGACCTGTTTTTTTTTTTTTTTGGGCAGTTTTCTGGGATTCTGGACCTATTTGTTGAGTTTCTAAATCAGGCCCAGCCAAAGTAGCCTAATGTTCAGACACCGGTATCAACTCTTTCCCATTTGCGAAATTCGTGCAGCCAGCCAAAATGTGTAGCTGCAATTCTGCAAATCACCACAACATACAGGCACATAAATTCTTAATCAAAAGTTAAAAACCAAAGTCTTCATTCAGACATCTTTTATAAAAGCTTATAGCTGGAAATCTAGATTTTGACAGAGGATTAAGCGAGAACATATACATTGTATATCTAAGGTTATTATAGAAATATAGAACTTACTTCTTAGCAAGGGGAAATACCTCGACTTCCTTCTTGTTTTCCCAGCCATCAGCAAAGTGTTGGTTGGCGATGGTGTCCATGATTCCAAAATCGCCCGTAGCAAGTGGAGATTGATATTTAGAAATTTTTCCAGTAGGTTTAGATTGGAAGAAGAGATTGATGGAATTTGAAGATTTCGATGATGGAAAATGAGGGATTAAGATTAGGGCTCTTCGTTTTGGGGTTAGGGTTTCAGGATAGAATTGGGGATTTTCCGATTTGGGATTTTTGGGTTTTCAATGTAGGGATTAGTAACGATAAGGCTGTTTAGGGAGAGAAAGAGAATTTGTTTTCATCGATTTGGGGTCGTCGATCTTCTCAATTTATGAGTACAAGAACATTTCTGGACTGGGTTTTGTGATAGAATGAGAGTGAGGAGAAAGTGTCGGTCACATAGTATGGATAGAATGGGGAAGAAGAAAAAAGAATTTGTATTCTGAAGAAAAAAGACCAAAAGTAATAAGGAAGAAGACTAATGAAAAAAAGAAGGAAGAACAGTATTAATTGAATTAAGGACCGGAATTGGCCCGTTTATGACTTATTTTAAGGAGAGGATCCTCTCCTGAGCTTCCTAAGTTTTCTACTACAAAGTGACACGTGTAAATAATTACATCTAATGGCTGATATTGACTCTCACACTATCTTTACTGTACTAAAAAAATTAAACGCTCTCTCTCTCTCTCATCTTCTCTAGAAATCCTTCCAGCTGCTTGATTCTCCTCACAAACTTCAACCTCTACATTGCTCTGTACTGCCACAAGAAAAATTCGTTGCCAAATCGGAACTCACTTCAGAGAGCCTTTAAGAAGAAATTAGGTCTTTTGTCCTCCATCACAACAGATGTCCTTTTTTCTTTTTTGGCAGATCTCTTTCTCTCTCCTTCTCTAATGGAATAAACTTTCTTATGCTTCAATTTCATCGTCTTCTATTTTTCGAGATGGGTAAGGTATGAATTTACAACCCCTTTTGGATATTAAACAACAATTAAACATCAAATCAGAAGAACAAAGAATGAAAGCTTTCTGGGCATCAATGAGTTCTGGGCAATTCGATCTTCAAAGTGTGGATATTTTTTTTTTAGTAACTGTGGATGATTTGACGAATAGAATTAATTTGGGATCAAGGTTTTGAAAGATCAGACATCTTTCTTCCTCAATTACACCATTTGAGGAAGGAAAGCAAAATCTGAAATTTTGTTCAGTTGAATTTGAATGCATTGGAGGGTGTAGCGAGAGATAAGTATGTCAAAGAAGAGTCCTTAATCCTTTGTGCACGGAAGTTTCAAGAAATTGGAGATTGAGGGTAACAAATAACAGAGTAATGGTCTTGGTGGTGTGGAAACTAAAGGAACCGGATCTGGAAAAATAAGAAGATTGAGAGAGAGAGAGAGAGAGAGAGAGAGAGAGCAGACGGAAGAAGAAGATAACAGTGCTTTTGGTCTTATTTTAGCCATTAGATGTGTTTTTAAACACGTGGAACTAAGCTCAGCTAGATAAGGGCTTAGGAGAGGATCATTTCCCATTATTTTGAACCCGGCCTGGCTCCTTTTTGAAAATTTTAAATGCCGAAACTGTAATATCGGACCGTTCACCCCTTTTGGGTGGCTGTCATGTTGATCTGCTACAGTGTCATGGTCTCTTTAGTGGCGGAAGAGCCTCTCCGATTTGGAGACTATTTGAGATTGGATGCTCCTTATTGTGTATCTGGAATCAGGATCTTCAAGTGTTGGCAATCGAGGTCGCAATCAGCACCTCTCAAGCCTTGCGACTGTGGTCTGATGGTGTTTCTGAAAAATTGTGCTCCTGCTGTGCATTATCATGCCATTGCTGTGGCGGCGTCTTGTTTGTTAGCTCGGTTGTGGCTTAGGTGGTTCAGGCTCTCCTGGTTTGAGCCTTGGTCTATGTTTTATGTTGTTCATATTCCATGTTGTTCTCTGGGTTTGGCTCTTGGCCATTCTTTCTTTGTGTTTAGATCGAGGTATGTTTGTACCTAGTTACTGGTTCTGTTGTACTTTGTCTTTGAATTGATGCAAGTTCTAGGTTTGTTTGCCGGGACGAGGAAAATGTATTCATATGCGTCACTGAGTGTGGGGAGTTCACTTCTTCTTCTTCTTCTTCCTTTTTATTTATTTATTTTTTAAACCCATTTGAAACTTGATTTGTGTACTCACCTTCATCCTAATGGGAGTCCAGGGGGTTTACAGTTAGGTGTCTTTGTTTATGTTAAAACGCATATTGTTATACGATAGTGAAATTTTTTATCTAAATCTAGCTACCTCAGCTCCTAAGAAATATCTCCAACTAACCAAGGGTATTCATCTCGAATTCGCTGGCTATATATATATCTCATTATCTCTGCAATGCATTCCTCCCGTTCGGACCATAAACTATGAGTTGTTGGTCTTGTTTGGCTCCAAAACCAGTTGGCTTGCAAACTGTCTCTTTTGAGCGAGTGATTGCGCAGGCGTGCCAGCACCGCGGGGTGCAGTCGTTGGGGTAGTCCCTTGACCTGACTTCTTCTTCAAGCGCTGTGGACGAGGAGAGCACCAACCTCGTCACAGGGTTCTTCTCTAGCCTTTCGGAAAAGGACTTTTGCCTTACGGATAAGGACTTTGGTTGTGGTCTCTTGCGTTCACCGAATCGATACTTAGTGTTGCAGACTAAGCAGAGCAATCACTGGGAAGTTGGGAGAAAACACGGGTTGCGCTAAAGCGTGACTTTAGCTTCGCTGGGTTGCGAGGGCGTTACCCTTGCTTCGCTGGCAGTAACGGTGGCGGTTGCGCTCGCAGTCGGCTCGCTGGGAGACTGGGACTGGAAGTGCGGTCGCCGGGTTGGTCTGGTGATGCTGACAGTCGGCTCGCTGGGAGACTAGGACTGGCGCACGGTCACCGGGTTTCAACAAGGTTGAAGGTTTGCTCCGGGGAGGCTTTGTAATCGCTAGGATTGATTGATTTGATAGAGGTCCTTTCTGTATCGTCTTTAGCCTCTATATATAGGCTGCTTGTAGATTCACTTCCAAATAGGAATGAAATACTATATTTTAGGCCACAGTTATTGGCCTTGAATCAAATCAAAACTCTTAATAGTTTTGATATGTATTGTAGATTTGCCTCTGTCATCGCTAGAATATAGGCAAGGTTAATTGCCTCTGGAATCCTGGACGCAATCGCTGGATGCGAGCTGTTTGATATGCATTAATTGCATATATATCTCTTCGCGGCTTCGCGGGATATCCTGGCGGGGACTCACAATGAAGGTTGATAACTCCCTTAATTGACCCCCTGCCATGCAATGAACAATTATATATATATATTCCTTGAAGTCTCCCACGTCCACCTTAATTGTTTGACTGCATGGGAAACCTTGGCTCCTTGCATCTTATTGGCTGCAAATGTTGATGGCCCACCATGCTATCTCTCCCTTGATTGTCTCACCATGCATGCATGTATATATGTAGGCAAACTTAATTGCTTTCATTCCGCTGGTAGCGAAGGATGATGGCCCACCATATATAGTACTTAATCATCTTCTGCCTTTTTCATGCAATTAAGGAGAATCAAGGGATGATCTACCTTCCTTAATTGATTAAGACCACGATATGCACGTAACCAAGACAACCATGAGGCTATCTTTAATGCAAAGATCTTCCATATGCTCCATCTTCGTAACCAAGTAAACCATTATTAATTATCAAATATCTTGATTATTAATAGTAAACTGATAAGATCACGATTTGCCTTAATATTACTTGGTCTCCAAGTAGGCCTTATTTAGCCTCTAAACAATATATTCCGAGCTCATCGCAAATATATAGCTTGGGCCACCGATATTGGCCCGGATTTCTTCGAGTCCCCCTCGTCGGGAAAAAATGTTATTTTGGGTTCAAACAGGTCTACTTTGGTTTTTTGTATATTTATTTATTTATTATTGTTTTGAAGACACTACAATCTAAGTTAGTTTGATAATATCTACTGTAAACCTTTCAAACCACGACTTTGGGGATTGCTTCAAGTCAATATGGAGATCCTCAATTACAAACCTTACATCCATGTATTATGTTTTAAGGATGACATTGCTACATAGAAGTATATCAAAATGTTATACATGTATTGGAAAAAAAAAAAAAAAATCTTTCCTGTTTTATTTATCCTATGGACCATAACACTTGTTTGACGTGCATGTCGGTAGTTATGTATGTCATTTTTGTCATCTTCTTGTTTGGTGAAATTGTATATTCTTCTTCTTACAAAACCTACAGGTCAATGGCCAAAATAAATATTATAGATTTAACTCTAATGTAGCTTAAGTCATTTCAATAATGTAACCTCCCAATATAAATGCAGGAGGTGGGGGATTTTGTACCTGAGGCGTTGCATGAATGGAATTCAGATGGTATGACACCACATGAACTATTTACTAAGAATCACGAGAAACTAAAAGAGGAGGCAGAAGTCTCAATGAAAGGGACAGCAACTTCTTGTACAGTTGTAGGTGCTCTCATCGTTACCATCATGTTTGCTGCAGCATTTACAGTTCCTGGTGGAAACAATGGTAATACAGGTTACCCGATGTTTCTAGCTAAGAAGTTGTTTCTGGTGTTCATAATTTCAGATACTCTATCACTCGTTTCTTCCACAACTTCAGTCATATTATTTTTGGGAATCCTCACATCACGTTATGCAGAAAATGATTTTCTCAAGAATTTGCCAACAAAGATGATGATAGGTCTTGTCACTCTTTTTCTCTCTATTGGCACCATGATGATTGCCTTTTCTTCTGCCCTCATCATTATGCTTAATGAAGAATACTCATGGGCCATTGTTCCTTGCATTTTTGTTGCTAGTATTCCAGTTGCCTCATTTATATGGTTGCAATTTCCCTTCCTTATTGAGATATTCTGGTCAACTTATGGACCAGGAATATTTGACAAGAAAGCCAAACCATGGATTAAACTCTGATGCTCATCTTTGGTTTTGCTTGAGTGAAGAAGGTGCGGCACATCCTTATGAGTATGACTTATGTAAACAAAATAACTTTACTCGATCATTTCATTTTACATAATAACTTTACTCGATCATTTCATAGTAGAAAGATAAGAGGTTTCAAATATATGATTGTGGATCCTATGTAAATTCTTTTGAATTTCTAATTATTTCAGTTTACATTTCAAATCAAATTTCATTGGTAAATAAAATGACTAAAAGAGACATCTATATTAGAAGATAGAATTATGCCGTCTCTTCTCTATATCTTTGTGTTTGTTCTTCCCAACATTAACTTTGCAACACATGAACGTCCTGTCATAATCCATATGCTATATTTGTATATGCCTAAAAAAAGAACAGCTGGTCATGGTGCTCAATAGAAGATTGTTTATGGGAGGATTAGAGGTGCAACTGATGATCAAAGTACACAATCTGATTTTTTTTTGAAAGGAGGCTAGTGCAGCTGCTTTCAAGCTTTGGTTAATAAAATTGTAGAATACATGGGAGGGGGGGGGGGGATGTAGAACCTGAACCCCAGATTACAATAAGCATCAAGAGAACCTCCTAAAATAATAACAGGAGTCTCCACAAAGTCTATCTATTCTAATATAGCGGTGACATACCGGAAAGATAACTCTATAATGAAGAAGCATCATTATAAATAACACATATTTCCCATCTGATGTTTCTTCATTAAGCATCATTATGCTTAATGAAGAATACTCATGGGCCATTGTTCCTTGCATTTTTGTTGCTAGTATTCCAGTTGCCTCATTTATATGGTTGCAATTTCCCCTAGCCTCCTTATTGAGATATTGTGGTCAACTTATGGACCAGGAATATTTGACAAGAAAGCCAAACCATGGATTAAACTCTGATGCTCATCTTTGGTTTTGCTTAAGTGAAGAAGGTGCGGCACATCCTTATGAGTATGACTCATGTAAACAAAATAACTTTGCTCTATCATTTCATAGTAGAAAGATAAGAGGCTTCAAATGTAGTATATGATTGTGGATCCTATGTAAATTCTTTTGAATTTCTGATTATTTCAGTTTACATTTCAAATCAAATTTCATTGGTAAATAAAATGACTAAAAGAGACATATATATTAGAAGATAGAATTATGCCGTCTCTTCTCTATATCTTTGTATTTGTTCTTCCCAACATTAACTTTGGAACACATGAACGTCCCGTCATAATCCATATGCTATATTTGTATATGCCTAAAAAGAGAACAGCTGGTCATGGTGCTCAATAGAATATTGTTTATGGGAGGATTAGAGGTGCAACTGATGATCAAAGTACACAATCTGATTTTTTTTTGAAAGGAGGCTAGTGCAGCTGCTTTCAAGCTTTGGTTAATAAAATTGCAGAATACATTGGGGGGGGGGGGGGGATGTAGAACCTGAACCCCAGATTATAATAAGCATCAAGAGAACCTCCCAAAATAATAACAGGAGTCTCCACAAAGTCTATCTATTCTAACATAGCGGTGACATACCGTAAAGATAACTCTATAATGAAGAAGCATCATTACAAATAACACATATTTTCCATCTGATGTTTCTTCAGTTGCGTTAAATTTTGACTCTATCAGTTTAGGCACAAAGTGCAATGGGACCTCAAATGAATCTCAATATCTCATGAAGGCAACAATCAATTTGGCTACAACGCTTATGGATATAATCAATATGGAAAAGTAGATGATCAGTCATCCATTTGGATTCATCCATTATCCCCTTACAGGAGAAACAGTCGACAACTCCGAAGAGATCTAAAACTATCATGTTTATCACTGCAATTCGTACTATATGGGTCATACGTCTTGGTCTGATTATTCTACTTTCATAGACCAACGAGCGACTTTTCAACCACCTAAAGTCTTTGGATGTAGATGAAGTTGACATTTATATCTATTTATAGTTAAGTCCAATAAATTGACTCTATCAAAAAAAAAAAAAAAAAAAAAAATATATATATATATATATATATATATATATATATATTATTTTTTTTTTTTTCAGAATATCCGGAGATATTTCTAATACTTTTTTTTTTCAAGTTCCGATAAATTTGTCAAAACCAATATTTTAATCTTTAGTTGTTCCAAGTATTTTTATTGGGAGTGTTCCAATCGCCTGTTTTGTATGGGCGCAGTTTCCCCTCCTCGGGACTTTCATTTCTACTTATGGGCTAGGATTATTATACAAGAAAACCCAGCCTTGGTATAAAACTCTGATGCAAGGCCTGATATTCCACCTTGGTTTTGCTACGAGTGAGCCAAATCAGTTGAATGCAAGAATGTATTATATAATGAAAAGAGATTGACATGTGAGCAGGGACGTAGCCAAGACAAGGGCTACCTGGGCTACAGCCCAAGGGAAAATTTGGGCCAAAATCGACCAAGTATGGGTATAGCCCAATAAAAAAAAACAAAAAAAAATATACTGATGCTTTGCGGGCTGTAGGTCGACTCTCAGACTCTCCCCTTCTCCCCCTGTGGCGCTGTCCCCATTTTGCTTCAGCCTTTGTTGTTAAAACTTGTTGTGAAATTATAATTAAAACTCGCAAGCGCACGAATCGTCGTTAGTATAGTGTGCAAGTACGAGGTCGTTCCAACTTCCAACTGAGGATTGATAATCAATTTAAATCCTAACCTAATTAATCCAAACACAAAATCACATAAACAATCAAGCAAAAGAAGATATTTATTTTTGGGTTTTTTCAATAAACAAATAATTTGAGAATTAAAGAAAGAAACAAATAATGATAAAACCTAGGGTTTCGAAATCAACCGCTAACAATCCTATTTATGTTTCAATGCAATTAACAAATTCTTTTGTTCCTCTAGATGATAATTCCCGTATCTAAGTCTTTCTCAGGTACTCTAGACCATAGTTTTCCTTAAGTGTATGATGCTCTCCCTCTCGGGTAAAGATCTTATATCCTAACTATGCAGTTTATCCTTCTCAGGTATAAATTTAACATGCAAGGCTCATTACGCTTTAGAAAACAAGAGAATCTAGCAAACCATTAGTCTTTCTCAAGTAATAATGTAATTTACCACACTTAATCACGGGAAAGGATCCTCTCCTAAGCATATTCCCCTCCTAACCTACCTAAGCTTTCAACCATGTAATGACACATGTAAAAACAATATCTAATGGTTTACATAGTGCCACATAGTCTTGACATCAAAATCCAATATAGAATACTGTCCTCAACAACATCACACTTAGAGAATCTCTTTCTCCGCCTCTGCCTCCCTGTCATCTCCTCCCTCCTGTCCGCCCTCGCCGACGCCAAGTCCCAATCCTCCCCTGGCTCTGTCGTCATCACCACCGCCCATCGCAATAGCAGTTCTAAGCAGAAAATACTCTCTCTCTCTCTCTCTCTCTCTCTGTGTGTTAAGTTTTTGACTCATCCTTGTGGATTTTGGTGGTTGACTGGTTGCTATATTTTCTTCTGGGATTAGTTGTGATTGAGTTGATGGAACGAGATTGGTTGGGAATCTAGGATCCAATTGATGGGTTCAATTTCTGGGGCTGGGTGTTCCACTGATGGGTTTCTTCCTTACAAAATTTCATTAAGTAATACCTGGGTTTCTTTCTCTCTTCAAGCATTATAAGGGGTCAACCACACCCATTAATTTGGTCTCTCTTTTGTTTTCAGAAAATCAAATTAGTTCCATATCAAATTTCATTAGAACCCACTTGATAAAAATTGTTATATGCATTGGTGCTGAGTGAAGTAAAAGAAGAATAGAGGGAAGAGAGAGAGAGGGAAGAGAGAGAGAGAGAGAGAGTCCATGAATGATGCTATCAAGGTCTTCCTTGTATATACCCATAGAAAGAGGATCCGGGATCAACCATATACATACACCCATCAATTTGATCTTTTTATTTTATTTTCAGAAAATCAAATTTAATGAAAAGCACTTGATTGTAGTTGCTGTATGTATTGGTGAAGGATTAGAAGTCATGTTCGAGAGAAGAGAGAGAAGAGAAGAGATCAGCACCTTGGTTCGGCAGGGTGGAAGGGAGAGAAGGATAAGATAAACAATAGAAAAAGACAAACTAGCTTTGTTGTAGTCTTGTAGACCATTGGATATGCAAATTTGTCACGTGTTTTAATCTCTGACAAAGCTTAGGTAGGTTAGGAGGGGAATGAGCTTAGGAGAAGATACTCTCCCCTTAATCACAAGAAGCTAATTAAATTATATTGCATCTCTGCTTCAAATTTGTCTTCCAATTACTATATGCAAAGCCCTAAGGTGATCAATCAAAAAAATTAAACATAAAGCATAAATTCAAATAGTGATTAAGCATTCATCATAAAGAAACTATAAATCCATCAATATAACATCAAAGTACATAAACAATCATGATAGGGCTGTTTGGACCCAAAATGAGCATTTTGGCCTGACAAGGCACGTCTTGGAGAAATTGAGCCAATGTCAGTGGCTCAAGCTATATATTGTCGACAAGTTCGAAATATATATTTAGAGGCTAAATAAAGCCTACTATGGAAGCATGGAAGCATGGAAGCATGAAAAGTTAACTTTAGCACATTTTCCTACTTCGGCTAGGAGAAACCGAGCTAAACAAGGAAGGAGGGACGGCAGACTAACCAAACGAAATTAAAGTGAGCTGAAACTTTCCAGATTAAATCTAGAAAGCCCAAGGATCATTTCTTATGAAGAGTACCAGAGCTATATTTGAGTGGAAGGCCTTCAAACAATCAGTCCAATTTCCTTGTCTAGAGAGGCTTGGAAAACTGGACCTGTAAGAGGTCCAGCAGCGTTTTTTGACCAACCACTATATGAAAATCTCTGAAATTTTATCAGGGTGATCTACACTCATATTGGAACATTTCTTATGAAGAAGTCACGGTCAAAAACTGAGTGCTTGATGGATATAAAATTGAAGGAATAAAGGAGCAGAAAGTGCTTCCTTATCTCCAAAATTCATCATTCCTTATCTCCATCCAGCAGCGTTTTTTGACCAACCACTATATGAAAAGCTCTGAAATTTTATCAGGGTGATCTAAACTCATAGTGGAACATTTCTTATGAAGAAGTCACGGTCAAAACCTGAGTGCTTGATGGAGATAAAATTGAAGGAATAAAGGAGCAGAAAGTGCTTCCTTATCTCCGAAATTCATCATTCCTTATCTCCAATTATGCCTTCTTATCTCCTTATCTCCGAAATTCATTATGCTTGATCTTCAATTATGCTTCCTTATCTCCAAAATTCATCATTTCTTATCTCCAATTAATGCTCCACTATCATTTGTTTAATGCTAAACACTTTGGCATGGTAGCCTATAAATAGAGGTTACAATGAAACACCAAAAAACAACAACACAATTCACTCTACAAACATCTCTAAGATGATCTAAGTTCTCTCTAGAGCAAACCTCTCTAAGAGCAACTCCTCTCCTTCTCTTTCTCTTATCGGTGATCACACTCCTAGTCCTAGTCTTCTCAGAAGCCGACTTTCAGTGCCACCAAACCCTCTGTCAACGTGCTTCGGTCCTAGTCTCCTCGGGAGCCGACGGTAGTGCCGCGACCACAACGGTTACAGAACCAGCCAAGCAAGGGTAATGCCCTAGCAACCCAGCCAAGCTAAAGTCACGCTTTAGCAAGATCTCAATACTTCCCGGTGATTTCGCTCTGCTCAATCTGCAATATTGAGTATCGACTTGTGAACAAGAAGAAACTTCAGCAAAGTCCTCACCACGAGGCACAAAGAATCCCACAACGAGGTTGGTGCTCTCCTCGTCTACAATCGCTTGATAGAAGTCAGGTCAAGGGACACCTCCGACGACCGCACCCGAACGGTGCTGGCACGCCCGCGCAGAAAAGAGACTGTTGACCAGCTGCAGCAAAATTGGAGCCAAACATTTTGGCACACCCGGTGGGACTACACCAGAGTCTTTTTATGTTCACCATCATTGGGATGCCAGAGGAAAATCTTTACCAAAAGAAATTCCTGAAGTCATGGCGACGATAGAAGGCTATGTGCCCATTCCCATTCCAGAGAATGCGAGCATAGAAGAGCGGCTTGATATCCTTCAAAAGAATTCTACCGCATACCATGAGAATCTGAGAAAAGCCCTCGCGGAAGACCGTCGACGGCTCGATGAGTTCACGATTCCGATCAAGAGGCTCGAGTTGGGGGCACAACAAACACAAGGCGAATTGGAACGTCAAGAACCTGCTCGCGAAGAGGTTGTTTATGAGACTAACTTGCCTATAGGTGGCAATCAACCTAAGGGTCTCACTGGTGAGTCACAGCCTTACACAGAGGCTGTGCATGGAAAAGGTCATCAACAAGATTGTTCTTTTGACAATACAATTGTCTCTGAACAAATATCTGATTTCTCCACTGATCAAGCCAAATACGTGGCTACTGATCAGATGCATGAAGGGCAAGATATGACCCATGATCATCCCTTTGATCAAGAGAAGTTGGCAACAGTTGGCGACAAAGCCGATCTTGGGACACCGTCATCTCCCAAATTGCAATTGAAGATCATGCCTCGTCAACCAACAAAGATACTTGGGGGGCAAGATTACCCCTCTCACGAGCCAAATTCCTCCAAATTCTTCAACGAGAAGTATCTTTGTTCTTTTCCTACAAGCTCTCACAGGAGGGATTTTTACCCTACAAATTTTGATACATCAGAGCTTGGAATGAAGCATAGATGGCCTCCCCCGTGGTCTTCTAGAGGTTAGCCAAACATTTTGGCACGCCCAGTGGGACCACATCAGAAGTTTTTCTCTTGAAGCACATTCAACCACCGGGCTTCAAAACAAACATTTTGGCACACCCGGTGGGACTACACCAGAGTCTTTTTATGTTCACCATCATTAGGATGCCAGAGGAAAATCTTTACCAAAAGAAATTCCTGAAGTCATGGCGACGATAGAAGGCTATGTGCCCATTCCCATTCCAGAGAATGCGAGCATAGAAGAGCGGCTTGATATCCTTCAAAAGAATTCTACCGCATACCATGAGAATCTGAGAAAAGCCCTCGCGGAAGACCGTCGACGGCTCGATGAGTTCACGATTCCGATCAAGAGGCTCGAGTTGGGGGCACAACAAACACAAGGCGAATTGGAACGTCAAGAACCTGCTCGCGAAGAGGTCCTTTATGAGACTAACTTGCCTATAGGTGGCAATCAACCTAAGGGTCTCACTGGTGAGTCGCAGCCTTACACAGAGGCTGTGCATGGAAAAGGTCATCAACAAGATTGTTCTTCTGACAATACAATTGTCTCTGAACAAATATCTGATTTCTCCACTGATCAAGCCAAATACGTGGCTACTGATCAGATGCATGGGGGGCAAGATGGAGCCCATGTTCATTCTGTTGATCACCAAAAGGAATTTCTTAAAAATTCTAATAGCCAAGCGGTGATTAAATATGATCTAGGCGACCAAATTGTTGTTTTTGAGGCTCTTGATCATGAGAATTCAAACCAACAAGTGGTCGTCTATAATGGCCAATCTGTGGTTAATTCTATGCCAACAAAGATACTTGGGGGGCAAGATTACTCCTCCTATGAGCCAAATTGCTTCCAATTCTTCGACGAGAAGTATCTTTGTTCTTTTCCTACAAGCTCTCACAGGAGGGATTTTTACCCTACAAATTTTGATACATCAGAGCTTGGAATGAAGCATAGATGGTCTCCCCCGTGGTCTTCTAGAGGTTAGCCAAACATGGTGCTGCTAGCTTCTTTCTTTCTTTGCTTTTAATTTTCTGTTAATTTTTTCGTTTCTAGTTTTATTTTCATTAAAAAATCAGTTAAAAAAAAATAAAAAAATAAAAAAATAAAAAGTTGAATGTGGTAAGGGGTTGTGAATCATAACGGAATAGGTGAAGTCTCTTTTGTTAATATTGGCCTAAACTCCTTATTGATGCCTAAGTTCAGGTCTCTTAAGGTTAAGGGCGGCTTTTATTAACACTTGTTGAACTGTCTTCACACTTATTGTTACACCCCACACCTGATATGTCTTTTTACCGAGTTACACGAAATTCTTATTAGTTACCGTTCACGATTTTAATTTTAACGTTTAGGGGGGTGGTTAAAAATTGACTTTTTATGAGTTATTAATTTGAGAAAATTTCCTTCATGAAAGTTGTAGAGGACGTTAAACCGAGCGCGTGCATATGTGGTACGTAAAAATCGGAGTTCGTATGTGAAAGTTATAGCTTAAAATGCGGAAGTTACTGTTCATGGTAAAAATTGAATAAAAATGGAAAGTTACCCGGGTAGGTTTCCAAAACCGGAAACCCACCCCTCCTTCTCTCTCCTCTCCCCCGATTCTTCCCCTTTCCCTTCGGGTTCTCCTCTTCCCCTTCGATTCTTCACTTTCCGGCCACCAACCGGCGTGCAACCGGTCACCACAGGAGCGCCTCAACCCGCTCTTGACATTAGTGACCTAGGATTGTGGAGTTTTGGACGTGGAAGTCCGGATCGAAGCAAGATTGCTCCGGCTGCAGTTTTGGGATTTCGCCGGTTTCCAGCCATTCCGGCCACCTCCGGCCACCATATTGACATCGAAGGTTTGGTTTTTGATGGTGATCATTTCCCCTAAGGTAGTTCGTTCCAATTTGCATTGTAGAGGTTGAATTGACGATTTTTCATTTCTAGGGTTCTTGAAGCTTCGGGGCTTTCCTTCACCGGCTTGATTCGACCACTTCGAGGTAAAATTGGTTGATGTTGTAGTTGGGAAGTTGATTGGGCTTGTTGTGTAGATGCTAGTGCCGGAGTTTGGTGGTCATCGGAGGAAGTGGCCGCCACTGTAGGTAGCGCGTGGTGGCGCGTAGAACTACATTTTAATTACCGTTTTAGTTCCATAAATTCTTTAATGATATTAGAAGCTTATACATGAAGTTTGATGGAAATTGGAGGAAGTTACGATTGAGCATGAATTGTTGATTATTGATTTACGTGAATTCGATCGCCGAAATTCTTTCGAATTCACTTTAGAATTTATATATCGATGAATGAATATTATTGGAGAATTACGGATGGATTTGATGTGAATTGAGAAGTTGGATTTTGAAGGGGGGACGTTTTGAATTTCAATTTCTAATTATCATAAAGTTAATTTCCGTCCTGTAAATATATATTTATGAATGTTATTCGTACAGGACGAGAGGAGTCTCCATACGAGGAAAATACCGAGCGACGTCAGGATTGAGCATATATTGTGAGTGGACTTTTGTTTTTAAGTAATTGATGCATGCATTATTTCTTAAAGTATGCTCTATTTATTCATCAATTTACATTTCGAGTATGAGATTATAAATTGATTTCGTATTATCTCATATAAATACTTTCATTATTGATTCGTTTCCGAAATTGCTTTTGATTTATAATCTTAATGGTGAATTATCTTATTTCCGAGGTTATTTCCGGAATTATTCTCTCATTATATTTTATTTCGATTTGAGACTTTTAAAGGAGTTTCGAAATGGGATTTCGATGGAATTATTTTTCTTGTTTATTTATTTGATCCTTGGTTTTGGCATTGGGAATGCCTTAGCAATAATGGCGGTTTGAGAACTTTGTTTATTTGAAGATTTTATGGCGTGCGGGGTCACGTCATTGGACTATGCTTGTTTTCTTTTATTTACTTTTGAACTTGAGATTATCTTGGCGTGTGGGACACGTCGTTGGAGATTCTTTTACGAGAGATGGGGGAAGCCTTATGGATTTTGGATTTACTGGATTTTCGGTTATGTTTCCCTGTGCCATACTGAGGGGTGATTTTATCATGCTAGCATTGATTTTCCGCCTTTGTGGCGCGGTGATGGGATCACCGTAGCCCTTCCGCCTTTGTGGCGCAGGTTACTGTCTCTGTGACAGTAATTCTGTAGCCCAGTATCCTATCGCTACACTTAGTGGCGTAAGGGTATATTACGGGAGTTATGGGAGTTCTTTAGCCTGGGAGGCTATCACCCAACCAAGCCTGCGTGGCTTATTCGTATGGCTATCATCTTCCCCTACTTATACTATTTTGACTAGCGGGGACTAGTCTGAGTTTCCTTAACCAGCGGGGCTGGACTTATATTTTCGATTTTTGAAATTTCAATCTTTTACTCTACTGTCGTGACTAGCAGGGCTAGTCGGTTTTCTGGAGTTCAATGTTTTTCGGAGATTATGTATGATGTTGTTAGCTTTGAGATGGGATTTGTGGAATTTGGGAGCAGGGTGGCTCCAGGAGTTGTGGTTGGATTATTAGAAGTGAATTTTGTTTTCCGCAGGATTTTGGGTTATCCATTTTTTAAGGGAGGTTATGCCGAAATTTTTGGTAAATCTCCTTTAAAGGTGGGTCCCGCAGGGCCACTTCGGATTCCAGGGTGGAATTCGGGGCGGGTCTTGTCACTTATGACCTTTCTCATCTTAGTAAGTATAGCCTATGTGAAATGGTGTCTAGAAAGGGGACAACGTTCATGACAGGTTCTTAAATCCAGAAGTGCGTGCAAATAGGCCTAAACCACTATGTGGGAGTAGCTCATGCCAAAATGGATTCTGCCTAGCTCTCTTGTTCGCCCTCCCCCACCTGGCCATTTCAGTAAGGTTGCCCAAAGGATTTGAAAGAAAATTTGTGTCTAGACGACTATACTTAGGCCGCATGTCTAAACCTTGATTCACATTGTCTTATTGAATTCAGTTACTTATATATAAAAAAAATTAATAATAAAAAAAAAAAAAATTAGTACTATCCAAAAATTACTGCGGAGTCAAAACACTAAGGGATTAATTTATTAGCAAGTCTCTTCGCATAAGCCTAAGGAGGACAATTCCAGTGTTCCTACACTCGCAAAGCCCATTCATGAAGGCCTGTTTTTGAGGCCCATAATCATTTCTTTGCTATGCCTAGCAACACTAGGGGGGCAACACTATACAATACTAAGCCTAAACCCTAATTTTTTACAGCTTTGTATATGAATATTCTTGCTATTTTATTTTTAACTATTTTATTTTTTAAAAAAAATATACTAAGCCCATTTTGGGGTAAATATTTTCGTTGGTTGTTTGTTTATTTTTAGAGTCAAAATGAATTTTGGGAAAATATCTTATTCATCGTAGGCGCATCCAATGGGATGTGATGTCTAAGGTCTAGTTTGGATACGAGAAGTGCTGACAAAGGGTCTCGTCCCCTGTCAATCAAGTGAGCTGAGCTCCGCCAAAATCGTTCATCTCTTCACCTGGTCATGTTCCAAAGGAGTTACCGAAGGGAGAAGAGAAATATCCCTAAGTCCAAAACGTTTTTCTTGTATGATGCGTCACTTTATGTGTTGTTCTTGTGCTTGTTTTGTTTTGAGTCTTAGGATGCCTTTTCAACTGTCTTTGTTGAGTTTATATCTCTAAAATCATGACTTAATAATAATATATATATAAAATATATATTTAAAAAAAATAAAATTGAAAGTCATAAATACAACTCTTAAGGGGCAATTCTAAGTGTTCCTACACTCGTGAAGCTACTAAGCCGAGTCAGCGGCTCCGGAAACTTTTTCCAGCTTTGCCCTCGCAGGAAAGGCTAAGCTCAAGGGAAATGTGAGAGCCACCACTGTGACCGCCACCTTCATCGGAAGTAGTCTTCATGTTGTCAAAGATGTCCTCACCATGCACGGGAAACAGTGAAAGGGTTTCAATTTCCTGGTGATCTTCTCCTCTTTGTTCCATGAAAGTTTGTTCTACATTCATGTCAAAGAAAGTAGAACTAGTTCCCCCTCCAGCTGAGATTGAACAATCCCTAGCACTCTTCTCCATGTTCATGGATCCATAACTGCCATAGTTCCTCATCGGCCTGTTAAAAGCAATCATCACACCAGCAGAAGAAGCAGAAGCAGGTGCAGATGAATTGGCAACATTGTCATCACCAACAAGCCCTGATCTTTGCATGGGCACATGAACATCCGAAGTGGACTTCTTCTTCTGCTTCTCCCGAGCCCTTTGGTTCACGAACCAAAAATAGACGTTCTTGAACTCGATCTTTCCGTACCATTTCAGCTGGAGATAGATCCTCTCAACCTGCTCTACAGTTGGGGACCTAACTCCCTTATTGTAGAAAAGCTCCTTGAGGATTCTTATCTGATCTGTAGTGGGATTCCACCTGCTCCGCTTACAAAGCATGTTAGCACTACTCCCGGCTGCTTTGTTGCTTCCTCCATCCTCAGTTGGTTGCTGGGTTTGTGGTTCCATTGGTGATGGATTGAGAGAATGCGAGAATTGAAGAGTGATGATGATGAGTAATTAAGAAAGATTGCTGTTAGAAATATTCGAATTGATGAAATGATTTTGGGATTGGAAATTTGGGTTTATAATGTGGAGAAAGATATCGGCATGCAAATATCCACCCTTGGATGGACGGTCAAAGAGGAGTCAAATCGATGTCAGTAAATCGAGATTAGTGATTCCAAATCTCGGGAAAAAAGGGACTAGCAGCATGTGAGGAGCGGTTTTTGAGGAGTTAGCTATTATTAAAGGATTAATAGCATGTGGGGAAACCGAACGGTTTTCGAGGAGGTAACTGTTCTTTTCACGAGATTATTTTTCACGACTGTTGTTTTTCAACGAGTGATTAGTGCCTTAAATCTCGGAAAAGAAGGAGTTATTGACGCTAAGAGTTTTGAGTTGGGAGCCAGCAAGTGGATCCAAAAGATACATATTTTCTCAAAACCCTCGCCGCGAGGCTCTTTTTGACGCGGAGCATATTTTAAAAGTTCATATTATTTTCAATATACAACTATAGGGGCCTATATTTGGGGCCTTGCAAGACACAATTATTGGCTTCTCACGGATATTTGATAAGAAAATATTATTGTATTCATAAAGTGGCTTTGCGGCCAAAAGCAGTACATTCATTACAAGGCCAAAAGCAGTACATTCATTACAAAGCCAAAAGTGGCTACAATACAAAACAGGAATCTTCGGATATCTTCTGAATCTTTTCTCAAGTGGAAGCAGCTATGGAATCCAACGCCGGGTTAAGCCGCGCCATTATCTCAAGGAGGAGCAGACTTCAGGGAAGGAAAAAGAGGAGTAACGGAGCCCCCGCGCCCCCTTTACATGGAAGCGGCAGAGGAATCCAATATAGGCTTGGCCAACACCATTATCCATGAGAAGGGGAGACTCCAGTGAAAGAAAATGGAGCCCCCGAGCCCCCTCAATTGGAAGCAGCTATGGAATCCAACGCCGGGTTGAGCCGCGCCATTATCTCCTGGAGGGGCAGAGAGTGAAGGAACCGAATATCAACTTGAGTCTCTGCACCCCCTCTAGCCATGGTAACCACCATTAGTTGGACGTGAAGTATAGGAACAGCCATTCTGTGGCTTGAACCCATTCCTTCAAAGAGTCCATCCCTTCTCATCCCTCCAAGATTCTATCAAGAAGAGAAAGGGGGAGAAGGAGGTGAGAACCAAAGCCCCTTCCATCTGGAGGGCACAACACGGGCCGGGTCCAGAAGGAAGAAAACAGAGGAGGAAAGACGAACCTCAGAGTGGCCGTCCTCCCTTTCTCCGTTTCGCTCCGCGTGTAGGATTATGACAAAGGTGATCTCGCATGATCGTGGATCCCACACTCGGAGCCCCCTCGCGTTTCTAAACTAATCTGAAGCCTGGCATTGTTGTTGCAGGATTCCAGAAGGAGAAACAAGGGGTTGCCTAAGATTACGCCATAAGGCCTAACCCAGGCTTAAGATTACGCCATAAAGTCTAAAATTTAGAGGCTAAAGGTCATTTCATGAGGGGAAGATTTGTGAAGAAGGAGAAAAAGAAGCAAGGACTGAAAGGCATTTCTTGAATATTCCAGAAAAGTTGTTGTGAGTATTCCCTTCCCTAAATACAACTATTTATAGGGACTTCAGGCAAATCCCTACCCTTGGATGAAGCTCAATTTCAAAACCGATGTCAGTAAATCGAGATTAGTGATTCCAAGAAGGTAACTGTTCTATTCACGAGATTATTTTTTCACTACCGTTGTTTTTCAACGAGTGATTAATGCCTTAAATCTCGGAAAAAAGAGGATTAATAGCATGTGAGGAGACCGAACGTTTTTCGAGGGGGCCTACAGAGATTGGCCCGCAAAGCTCAATTTCAAGCAAAGTTCCTCCACGCGGAGGTTCGCCGCAATAGCACTAGCTTCGGCCTGAGTGGCCTGTTATCTGAGATGGGCCAGGTTGCGGCCCATTTCTTCAGAAGCTGCCAGAGGTTCATCAAGTTGGGCTTCTTCTGTAGCAATCGCATTTTCAACAAAGGCTAAACCAGTATGGAGGTCCTCGATCCGAAGTTTGAAGTCGGACCTTTGGATTAGCAGTTCCCGCAGGCGGTTGGTTCGCTCATTTAAAATACCGCGAGAGATGTCCATTTCTCGAGAGAGGCTATTCAAAGCTTCTCGAGTGTCGTGAGCCTGGGCGTTCGCAGCCGGTTGACGTTGGCGGGCCTCACCAAGTTCATTCAGCAGATCGTCAATGGCACTAAATTGCTGCAGGGTCAATGCCTTCTCCTGGCAAAGATACCTTAGGGCTTCCAAGACTCGCGGGAGGATGTCAATCTCCAATACCCGAGGACCCAGATGTTCGTGAAGCACCACCTTAGCCTCATCCACAGCAGAAAGAGGAGTTACCTCCAATACCCTCATCAATCTCTCGAATCTGGTAGGAGGAGGAGGCGGCGGAGGCGCCACAGGATCACGAACCACCAATGCAAAAGGGTGGACGACTTCCTCAGTTTCTTCATCTTCAATAGGTTGGTCTATCCCTTCAGCCGCGGGAGAATCTGGAAACTCAACTCGCGGCTCACCATGGGCAAGTGGAGCAGATTCAAGCACAGGGCCCTCGGCTTCGACGGTTGTCTCATTTATTCGCGAGACTTGGGGGGCACCACCACCGTCAGTATCATTTTCCATCTCTGGGGTGACTGTCCGGCCGATAGGACCCTCAGCGTTTGTAGCCACCTCCTCGGTACAAACAGAATCCTGGTTAGATTCAGAAATGTCAGAAAGCGGGGTTGGATCTAAAGGGAAATGGAAAGTATTGGCCAAACGGTGGCTTACTTCTCGAGCTGTCGGGTCAATATCTGGTACGTGGTCACCAAGAGGAAGAGGCCCCACCTCATTCACCTCTTGAACCTCTAGTGCCGCGAGAATCTCTGTCGTCATCAGTTCCTCATAAGCGGCAGAAGTCTCAGAGTGGCTTTCCAAGCTTTCATCCTCCGAGGAGTCGTCATCAGAGATCGTTATTAGAATGGTAGGACCTTGGAGATGCTCTGTAGATGCAGGAGATGGAAGAGGTGCCACGGGGTTAGTTGATGCTTGAACTAGCGAGAGAATTGGCTCTTCTGCAGCGGCTGAGGATCCAGCCTCGCTCAGGCGAGAGGGATCAGTGGTCCTCTGACGGACCTGTCAAAAGATACATAATGAAGATCCTGCCCAGATTCTAAAATTTAAATAAAATAAAACAGGGCCAGAGCTTACCAGCCGCATTGACAGAGGCTCGTCATCCTCAAAGTCCTCTTCAGCGATTTGGGCGCGACCGCGTTTGCAAGTATGAGCAGCAATTACCTGCACAGAAGAGGAATCACAACTCAGAAAATAGAAGGGGTCTGGAAAGCCAAATGTGCAAAGTCAGAATTAGTCTGGGGCAGTTTACCTCAGCAAGGCTCACATCGTCATCATCAGAGGACTCCCCATCAGGAGGCTCCTCAGCTACTGCCTTCTGTTTCCCGGCCTGAGTAGAGGCTGCCCTGCTCCAGGTGGTACGCTAAAAATAAAACAAATGCACTTAGCAATAAGGATTGATACTCAAGCCAAGGAAAAGGAATGGTGAAGAAAGACAAAAACATACTGTTGCCCTAGGCTCGTGGATTTGTATCCCTGGATGCGATGAGCGAGAAGGTAGAATAGGTCGCGGGGGTTGTGCTGCAGGGTTGGAGAAGCGCTCAAGAATCTTGCGGTCCTCCGGACCAGGACTACTCATGCCACGAAATATCAGGACGAAGAGTTCGTAAGGTGGCGGGTCCCAACAGTTCACGGACACTTCTTTCCACCAATCAGCATAATCATCGTCTACATCATTGAGGGGGTACAGCGCTCTGACCCAAGGGGGAATCACTATCATAGTAAACCGACTTTGAAAGGGGGCAGACCCAGGTGGGGCTAATCTCCGCCAAGAGGTGTAGTAATTGGCAGAATCAACCAGAGGCCAGGGTACCAACTGGGCCAACCCAAATTGGCGAGCAAAGTGGTTAGGGGCGTAGAGCTCATAACTTACGCGGTCAGTGGCAAGACGAATATCCAAGCAAGAGATGGCGCGACGAAAGGCCAGGAGGGCTCTTTCGCTATGATCCCGTCCACTGGGCAGAAAGCCATCATCAAGGGGAGGAGGGAATCGCCTAGAAAGGACTATTTTTGGGTCCGGCATCTCTCCCAGCAAGTACAAGTAAGTAAAACACTCGGAGTAGGGTGGAGCTCGATACCTTACGTTGCGGCAAAGCCAGTTCCCCAAAAGGGAATCAACTGGAGGTTCCTTTGGAATATCACCGCGACGGAAGAGAGGGAAATAAATCTGCAGCCAAAAGGCAAGGATCCAGAAGGGGCCACTAATGTCGGTATCAAATGGGCGCATTACGGCTCTATAAAGGGAGCGATATAACGCACCCAATACAGGTTGCCCAAGGCCAACACAAATACCATTGTAGAGAGCAGTGGCCAGAGAATTCCAAGGCCCAGTAGGTTTGTTGGAAGAAGTGCAAAAGATAAATTTGCAAAGCCAGAATTCCAGGAATGCGATACCTCCTGTATGGTCACGCCGGGTGCAGTAATAGTCGCGCCAGGATGGGTTGGATCTGCTGTGATGCCCTCGACCAGCCATATCCATTCTCAAAGAAAATTGAGTGCCATCAAACTGACCATGCACATAGGGGTCAAAGTCAATGGGCAACCCTGTGATGGTAAGAACATCCAGCAGAGTTATGCTCATCTGCCCAAACCGGAAATCGAATGTATTGCTGGAGGTGTTCCAGAAGCAAAGAGCGGCGGCTAGCGGTGCAGGGCTAGTATTATTGGGAAGACAGAAGCATAGATCGATGGTTTGGGTGATACCCACCGCATCCCATCGGGCCAAATCTCTCGCTCGGACCTCCTGATACCAAACATTTTCCTCGGGAGTGACAGTAGGCCAGTAGCCCACTTTCCTCCTTGGTCCCCAACTGCTAAAATCACCAGGCACCTGCCGAAGAGCCGCTATGGGACGGCGGATGGGAAGCGCATAATAGGCCATAGCATCATCTGGCAAACGATCGCGAGGTGTGGGACCTAGACTCGCTTGACTATCACCGCCACCAAAGCCCATCAGTCGACTTCTCTCCTCTCCGGTCTGACTTCTACATCGAACACTCATGTTAGTCCGCCAAGTGAATGCGGCTTTCTCAGTGATTTCATCTGCCTGATCGATAACGAATGGTTTCTTGGATGCCATTTCTAGGTCGCAAGGAATACTTCTCCATTACACCTTGATTTATAGCTCAGATATTTTTGGAGATTAATTTATTAGCTGGGCTAGTAAGTGGCCCTAGTTGATAATTAATGAGTCATTATTCCATCTTGAGAATCGCATCTAAGGCGACAGTGAAGATACTTCTCCAATACGCCTTGATTTATAGCTCAAATATGTTTGGAGATTAATTTATTAGCTGGGCCAGTGAGTGGCCCTAGTTGATAATTAATGAGTCATTATTCCATCTTGAGAATCGCATCTAAGGCGACAGTGAAGATATTCCACCTTTTCCTACCACCGCAGGGCCAGCATAGTGGCCTGATGTTTTTTAAATAAAACATGATTAAAACCGATACGGTTTTAGATGCTAAAGTTGCAGCAAAATATGGTGGTTTCACTTGGTCACACGTCATGATGACGATAGCCATGATCCAATCATCCTCTTTGGCATAAGACTCGCGAAGGATTAAATGAAAGCAAACAGTTTGCTATTTTGTATCTTATTTCGCCAAGTACTATAGGTCTTGATCTAGCCAGGAAAGCGGCTCCAACACCTACATTTGAGAAAATCAACAGAGAGCCAGCAAATAAGGCAGATACTTGTTGCTATACACATGGCGAAGCTACCACCAAGGAAGAGAAGGATCCTCATTCGCGATCAAAAGCAGTCTCCTTCGCATGGGGGGCGCACTAAATTTTTGATTGCCTACAACCTGCCCAAGTTTCGCTAGATCCATGGGGGGCAATAAAGTTGGCAAAGGAAGCGTCAGTTCATGACAAAGGCATTTCAGATTACGGCATTCAAGCTTTATGACCTATTTAGAGGCCTATATGGAAACAGTCAAGCCAATACAAGTGGTTTTGGAGCGACAACATTATAAGAGTAGTGCTGATTCAAGACCTCTTCAGTCAAGACGAAGACCTTTGACTTCGAGGTCTGGGGGGCAATGTTTGGACCCAAAATGAGCATTTTGGCCTGACAAGGCACGTCTTGGAGAAATTGAGCCAATGTCAGTGGCTCAAGCTATATATTGTCGACAAGTTCGAAATATATATTTAGAGGCTAAATAAAGCCTACTATGGAAGCATGGAAGCATGAAAGCATGAAAAGTTAACTTTAGCACATTTTCCTACTTCGGCTAGGAGAAACCGAGCTAAACAAGGAAGGAGGGACGGCAGACTAACCAAACGAAATTAAAGTGAGCTGAAACTTTCCAGATTAAATCTAGAAAGCCCAAGGATCATTTCTTATGAAGAGTACCAGAGCTATATTTGAGTGGAAGGCCTTCAAACAATCAGTCCAATTTCCTTGTCTAGAGAGGCTTGGAAAACTGGACCTGTAAGAGGTCCAGCAGCGTTTTTTGACCAACCACTATATGAAAAGCTCTGAAATTTTATCAGGGTGATCTACACTCATATTGGAACATTTTTTGTGAAGAAGTCACGGTCAAAAACTGAGTACTTGATGGATATAAAATTGAAGTAATAAAGGAGCAGAAAGTGCTTCCTTATCTCCAAAATTCATCATTCCTTATCTCCATCCAGCAGCGTTTTTTGACCAACCACTATATGAAAAGCTCTGCAATTTTATCAGGGTGATCTACACTCATAGTGGAACATTTCTTATGAAGAAGTCACGGTCAAAAACTGAGTGCTTGATGGAGATAAAATTGAAGGAATAAAGGAGCAGAAAGTGCTTCCTTATCTCCGAAATTCATCATTCCTTATCTCCAATTATGCCTTCTTATCTCCTTATCTCCGAAATTCATTATGCTTGATCTTCAATTATGCTTCCTTATCTCCAATTAATGCTCCACTATCATTTGTTTAATGCTAAACACTTTGGCATGGTAGCCTATAAATAGAGGTTACAATGAAACAACAACACAATTCACTCTACAAACATCTCTAAGATGATCTAAGTTCTCTCTAGAGCAAACCTCTCTAAGAGCAACTCCACTCCTTCTCTTTCTCTTATCGGTGATCACACTCCTAGTCCTAGTCTTCTCAGAAGCCGACTTTCAGTGCCACCAAACCCTCTGTCAACGTGCTTCGGTCCTAGTCTCCTCGGGAGCCGACGGTAGTGCCGCGACCACAACGGTTACAGAACCAGCCAAGCAAGGGTAACGCCCTAGCAACCCAGCCAAGCTAAAGTCACGCTTTAGCAAGATCTCAATACTTCCCGGTGATTTCGCTCTGCTCAATCTGCAATATTGAGTATCGACTTGTGAACAAGAAGAAACTTCAGCAAAGTCCTCACCACGAGGCACAAAGAATCCCACAACGAGGTTGGTGCTCTCCTCGTCTACAATCGCTTGATAGAAGTCAGGTCAAGGGACACCCCCGACGACCGCACCCGAACGGTGCTGGCACGCCCGCGCAGAAAAGAGACTGTTGACCAGCTGCAGCAAAATTGGAGCCAAACAAGGGCATCATCCTAACCCTAGAAAAGGTTTAACAAAAGATAACTAAGTAAAACATAGGAAAAACATAAAAAGAATGGAAGGGGAAAAGAAAGGGAAGATGGATGAGTCGTCTCTGCTCCTTAGGCGTCTACATTGTGCTCCCGAGACTCCCATTCTCATGTAAATTCGTGCTCCCTTATATAGGGAAGATTTATGCTCATCTTTGGCATTATGTTTCCTTGTAAAACTTGGGTTTAGATTCCTTTCTTCATTTGGAATGGGAAAACCTTGAAATATCTCTTGTAAAAGTAGGAATAAGTTCATCATTGAATCCTCATCTGAATTAACTTCCTTGAAACATTAGGATTGACGATCTTGTGCCACGGAACTTGAGTTCTCCACGAATGGTTGTAAATTCCCGAGCAGATTTCCTGTCCGACCTATCTTCACTCAAATAATCATAACTTTCTCCAGAAGTATCAAAATCGAGATCCGTAAAATTTTACAGAAAGTAGACATCCGTAGCTTTCCAATGATATAAAGCCCATTATCTAATTCGATCTGGATCACTCCCAGTAATTCGGGGAATTTAGAAGTTCTGCACAGACAGATTCCCAGTCTCAGATTGCACATTGTCTTTTCAATCCTAGTTAGCTCATTTTAGCTTCTTTTCTTCTTTCTACGAAACAAACCTACAAAAACACTAAAAGATGTAAATGAATCATAAATATAGAGAACTAAACATAAAAACCAAGATTAAGAGGCACATAAATATATGACAATATGAGCACATTAGCCTTCCAGAGTTCCAGGCTCGATTAGCGAGTCCCGGCAGTCCGCCGAGCCACCTCCACCGCTCCACGCCTGAGCCACCTCCTCCGCCACCGAGCCACCTCCACGGCTCCACTGCGAGTCTGCGACAGTCGCAGTGTGACTCCTTCAAGGCTTCAAGGCTTCAATCCCAGATCCCAGGTATTGGATTTTTGGTTGATTGATTATCATTGCTGATTTGCTGTAGTGGGAATGGGTTGTTGTCTTGTTGAATGTTTGATAATTGATTGTCATTGCTGATGGGTAATGGGTTGTTGATGATGGGTTGATAATTGGGAATGGCTGAATGGGTTGTCCAGCTACAAGCCTACAATGATGTTTGGTAATGGTTTGGAATGGGTTGTTGACTTGTTGATGATGCTTGATATTTGATTATTGATTGTCAATTTGTCATTGTTGATGCCTGATGATGTTTGATAATTGGGAATCGCCGAATGGGCTGATCAGGGCTGTCAATTCTAACACGACCCGATAACACGACTCGAAACCCACATGATTAAAAAGCGGGTTGGCCGCGGGTCAACCCGCCAACACGAAGTGAACCCATATAACCCGATTATGCTATACTTCTTGAAATTCTGGACATTTGGAGTATTTGATCATAGGATTTGACAATTTGAAATATTTTGCTTCATCATTATTAGATTTAATTATTTATGAATTATATATAATTATTTATATTCTTCGTCTTACGGAGTTTTTAGTGAATTTAATCAATTTATGTATTTTTTTAGTTAAATGGGTCGCAGTGTTAACCCTTAAATATGTCATTTTGTCCAACACGACACAACCTATTTATTAAATGGGTTAAGCGGGTTGAAAATGGGTAACCCGTTTAATAAATAGATTGAGTTTGAGTTTAAATTTTCAACACGATTAGTAAATGGGTTGGGTTTGGGTTTGTCTCTTGTGACACGACATATACCTTGACCTGACATGACCCATTGACAGCCCTAGGGCTAATTAGTATTTTTTTTTTTTTTTCAAAAAAATGGTGTTTTACAACACCAAGTCACCAACCAGTTTTAAATTTGGGCTTGTTTAGTTGTCAATCTCAGTTCAAAATATTCGTGGGTCTACTCAAGTGCTCTGTGCAATACTGATGCCCCGTAGGGCTGTCCGTAAGCTTAGTTGATGTTTGGTATTTGATAATTGCATTACTGATTTTCATCTTGCTTGTTAATTGTTAATTGTTAATTGTTATATTGAAATGTATATTGAAATATATGCTTGTAATTTTTAATTAATTTACGGGGTTTTGGTTTTATGTCCCCCCCCATTGTATGTTTTGAATAATAAAGGCGTGAGGATGAGCCTCCCACTGGGTTCCAATCCTCAAAAAAAAAAAAAAGAGTTCTTGGCAAAATTTTTGTATGTATAAAATTAGCCCAACCCTCCTGTCATTCCTGACTACGTCCTTGCATGTGAGACCAGTTTCATATGGATCCTGTATCAGTTTCTATATAAGCTGTGTTCTACGTATCTTTTTTTTAGGACTTGGCTGTTAACCTTAATTGTTGTGTGGCAACAGTGGCATCATTCTCTGGTTAAAAGATCATGCATAATATCAAGGGAAACTACGAAAGGAAGACGGCATATGTCTCGGTCATTTATATCTTTGGGATCTTTTGCATCAAGAAAAAGTACACAACAATGTGACATGTGGGATGTAAGTAAATACCAAAAAGATGATTCATCTAGCATTACTCATTATATAGTGTTTTGAATTTCTATCACATACACGCATGCACCATCCTGTACACAAACATATTTATTTGTTAATTTTCATAACTTTTCAGCTAGTTATGAAGTTTGAGCCAACTCTCCTATGAATTTACTGCAAGAATAAATGATTGACTGGCTAGAGTTGAAACTGCTCTAATAAGCATCTGATACTCTTCACAATTTGAGTTTGCTGAGATCAACTTTTTTGACTGGATAGGTATACGCCTCGTAATTGATATGTTGGCCCAAACCACTCAACTTTGTGAGCGTAGTTATCAGATCAACCTGAAAGAGAATCAATTTCCACCCAACAATGAAAACTGAGATGCTAACAAGAGAATGCAGATATCTAGTCCTAATTCCTAGTACATTTTCAGAAGTTACAAGAATTTTAGATTTGGAAAAAGAGATTTATTTAACATGCTGTCAATTGATATGATGCAATACATATACAATCGATTTAGATAGTCTTAACATGTTATCTTGCAGACTTGGTTATCATTGAATAGCTAAATCCTTTGTGTTGCATGAATGTCTTATGTATAAGTAAGCATGGTTGATTTTACAACAATACTGTGTCACTTCATTTTACTTGGCCGTGGGAGAAAAAATTACTATGGAACTGACCTCATAATCTGCTTCTGACACTGTTTCCCTGCTGCGCTGATACTTCTGAACCCACGGCAAAACTTCTGGATCAGTGGCTAATAAAGTTTCTGTGGCTATCTGATCAGGACCCAAAAATCCAGACATAACAGCTAGCTGGGATAACAATAATGTCTGAATCAGTGATCAATAAACGGGAATTTTTCAACTAACAATTAGAATAATTATGGCATGGACTTATGGAGTATCCAGAAATAAAGCTTAGGTTAAGCATAGCTTCTTTGCACCATTATATCAATTCATACAATAGCCAACATTTTTTCTTCATCTAAAATTTCAAAAAATTCACAATGGACAGCTTTCTTTGGACTGGATATCTGTTTCTTTTTGCTGTTCATGGTTGAACATGCTGAAGAACAAAAATGCATATGCAGCTACATGATTAACAAAGAACCTGGCGGGGGCCAAAGCCAACGACAGAAAACTTGTCTTTCATTTTGTTAATGTCTAAAAGTCCGGCGGTAGCTGAACCTTTGTTAACGCTGATCCGGTGGGCGGATCAATACTTGTGATGCTCTCAAAGCCTCCGCTACCTGTCAAGTAAAATACAAAGGGCGTCAGAGGGAGACCGCGTTGGGCGGTCTTCAACTCTCCGATGCCTAAGTTAGTCAATGTATTTATGTTGACAAAGTAACAGTAGGTAAGTATTGAATGCGTAATTAATGAGGAGAGAGGAGAAAACCTTTTATAGGTGAGGAGGAGGCTGACCTCCTTCTTGTTTTCGATGTGGGACTGATGTGCTTCAGTTCCCAGTTTCAGAAGCTTTTGATGCTATCTTGGCGCGGCGCGTGGCGGCGCGTCGGAGGCGATCTGGAGGTGCCCTGACGCTGAGGTTGTAGCCCGCTTGGCGGTGTGTCTTTATGTCATTCCTTTGGTTGGAATTAGTACATTTGGCGGTACAATGAGCGTGGCCCATTATAGCTAATTATGCTTGAAAATGTACGTGTATGTACAAGTCCCCCAAGTCCCCAGTCAAGGAGAGCAATCTTGGTTGGGGAGTTGCTCGGCGGTTTGAAGCGTTTTGTTCCGCTAGTCTTGCAAGAGCATAATTAGCGTCAGTGCGTTGTCAACCATGGATTTTGTGAGCAAACGCTTTATACCCTTTCGGGTGGGCCCCTGCTAGGCCCCCCAGGGAGTCCCCCACTCCCCGACTAAGATAGACCTCCGGATGGTCGGCAAATTGTTTGTTGAGGGGGAGCTGCACGGAGCAGAGGGTGTTGGGTAGCGAACCCAATCTTAGTACCCGAGTGACGGGGGTCAAGGTGCCTGATCAGGGCCGTCGTATACTGTTGACAAGTCCCCGTGTCCCGTAGGGACCGTCTGACCGTAACGCCGCATGGCGGTCGTTGTCAGAGTGAGGCGTGGCCTCGGGATCCGCCGCTGGAGGATATCCCCCCACTGACTGCAGCAGGAAGCAGCGTCCAGTAGACGTGCCTGGCGGTACTTTATTGAGCGATATTGCGCTGAACAAAGTACGCAACTTGCAAGATGAAAAGGGGGTCCGCCAGATGTGTGTGGCGGAAGACGCCCCGCTTGCAGGATGGCAAGGGAGAAGTTCTACAGGCGGGGTTTCGCTCAGCGGAGACTTCGTCTCTTGGACGATGACAAGGGAGAAGTTCCGCTGGCGGGGTTTCGCTCAGCGGAGACTTCGGACGGTTGGGGAAGTCATCCCTAGTGGTTACTTCCACCAGACGCTTCGTCTGGTGGTGGTTGACACGTGTCCAACCCGTAGAGGGTTAGCGTGCGGAGGTTTGTCTCCTAAGCCTGGTCGTCTTCTCGCCATAAATGATAGTAATTATGGATTCCGTAACCGAGGCGACGCCTCGGTTAATCCGGAGAGTAAGTGGAGGTCTGTGACACGTGTACGGCGGTCGTGTGATGTCGTTTTTTAGCGGACGGCTGAGAACGCGCTGATGTTGACATAAAAGGGGGGGAAACTCAGCGAGATTTGACACTTTGGTGAAAGCTTCAAACTCACAGTCGTCGTCCTCTTGCTCTGTTCGTCCGAGACTGAAGAAAGAGGTTGCCGGAGCTTTGAGATACCGTTCCCGGAGAAACGACGATCTCACCCCCGTAGCGCACCATCACATCGTAGGCTTCACCACCGAGGTTGGTATCTGGATTCCCTTTTCCCTGTTTCATTGAATCTGCTATTTTCTGGGTTTTTGTTGTTTTTTGGGTTTGGGATGGTTTCTGTTATTTGGCGTGTTCTGAGGTGTGAAGTGAGATTTGGGGGGGTTGGGTTATGGTGGTTGGCAGGGAGCTGGCGTTTAGGGATGAGCTAGATGGTCGAATCTGGGTTGAGTGTGTTTGTTCTTATTTTGGCATTTTCTGGGTAAATTGTTCTTGATGTTTTTTGGCTATAACTGATGTAAGAATAGGCTAGATCTGTGTTTGTGCTAACTGGTGTGGGTTTTAGGGTTTGGGATGGCTAACGTCATAGAGATTTTGAGCAGTGAGGATTCCGGGTCTGACGTGTCGTTCAGCGCGGCGGATAGGATATTTATTGACTTGTTGCGTCCGTCTGCCCATGCAGGAACCTCACTGCCAGAACCGCTAGAGGTTGAGCCGCTACAGACCATACCTTGGGAAGTAGCCATGGGCCGTGGTCCACGTCCAGAGAGCTCTAGGGCGGGTGAGGCCGCTGCTGCCAAAGCTAGGCGCGACGAGCGTTTGGCGAGCAATAGCGTTGCCAGCGGCTCCGCTGGGGAAGAAGAAACAGCGGGGTAGAATGCCGAGTCGGCGTGGTTCCTCCAGGATGGCACCGCTGTTGACAAGGCAGGAGGGCGGATGAATGTCGCCGCCGTCACTCGAATGAAGAAGACGTTCAGGTTGCCTGGCTCGGTGAAGCTGCGCCCGCCGTCGGTGGATGAGAAAGCGTCGATTCTCCCAGAGGGATTTGCGGCCGTGCATGAGGCGATATTCCGCCAAGGAGTGACACTCCCGCTGGTGCCCAATCTCCAAATCTTGGTGTGCGAGTTTGGCCTTGCCTTTGGTCAGATTTTCCCCAACATGTGGCGGTTGATGCTGGCGATGAACTCACTGTGGCTGTTGTCCGGGTGCGAGGGGCCTACTGTGGCGGAAGTGCTTCACTTCTACGAGTTGGTCTACGTGAAGCGCCAGGGTTGCAGAGGGCAAGTGAACCTGAGCCGCCGCCAGGGAGCGCCCAAGCTGATCGAGAATCTAAGGGATTCAATGTCCTACTGGCGGGGGACCTTCTGCGTCGCCACAGATGGGTGGGAGTATCAGGCTGGGGCGAACGAGGAAGGGCCGACGTTTAGGATTAAGTCGGAGTTCCAACCTATCCGAGGTTGGTAACCAGTTTCCGCTGAATGTAGCTGGCGGGTGCTTGTATTTTGCAGATGTACCTTTACTAATCGATTTGTGTTTGTGCAGCGGGATTGCGGTACAACTTAACGCGCGAGGAGGAGTGTCGCGTGGCACGGATCAGAGGTTGTTGGCGGAACCGCAACCTGCTGGACTTCCGACTTCTGACTGGTTGGGAGTTGCTAGTCGAGCAGAAACTAACTCGCTCCGTTGGTAAGAAATTTCCGCCATACTGCTCTTTTTTGTAATAAGTAGCCCAGACTGACTGGTTTATTGTTTTTTTTTTTTTAGAAACTCCGCCAGGTAACAAATCGAGCCGTGACGCGTTCGAAAAAGCAATGGACCGTGCGGAAATTGATAACTTCCTGGAGACAATGTACGCCGAGGGGTTGGCGGCCCTGAAGACTGTAGTGAACCCCGAGACACTGGCGCTAAGCCAGTCCAAGGTTCCGGTGGTGTTGCAGATGCCGCTCCACTCTCACCTTGGCGACGACGGCCTGCCCGTCGTTCAGGCGGGGGTCCCCGTAGCAGGCAGCAAAAAGGGGGCCGCAACAGCGGCTGCTCCAAAGGAAAGGGTACCCGCCAACAGGCGTGGTTCCCAAAAAGAAAGGCCGGTGCAGCCGGCAGGGACCGTCACCGCCCCAAGGGAGGAACCGCCGCTGAGGGTGACGAGGGCCGCTGGCGGGAACACAAGGGTGTTGGAGAGGAAACGCCGACAGACAGACTCCCCTGACGAGGAAGAGGGGGAGGATGTGGAGATTGTCGGGGGCCGGCAGCAGAAGAAGGCCCGTCAAGCCCCGCTTAAAGCTGCTGTGGTGGAAGGGGAGGCGCCCGCCGCCAGCGACTTGGACTCCTTCGCCGCCTACGCGGAGTTTATGACAGATGGCGAGCGGGAGTTCCTCTTCCATCTATGTGAAAGGCTAGGGTTTGGCGGCCTAGCGGGGATCTCACGCCTGACAGTGATTGACCAATCGCCCTACAGCTCGGCGTTTGGTCAGATATCAGCTGGGCTGCACGACATGTTTGAGGCGACGAAGAAGCAGCCTCTGGTCGAAGGGGAGCTGAGGGAGGAGATTCAAAGCCTCCAGAGGGAGCTGGCGGAGGCGAGGGAGAAGCTGGCGGAGACAGAAAGGCGGCTGGTCAAGGCGGAATGTGACTTCGCCGACGTCCGCGGTAAGCTCAACGTGGCCATCGAGCGGGACTTGGAGAGGAATGACCGCGTCTCCAAGTTGGAGGAGGATATCGCCCTGCTGCAGGAGCGGATAGCCGCTAAGGACAAGAAACTTATTATTGTGCAGCGGGAGTCCGCCGCCAGGGCGACGGAGCTGAAGCGGCTGGAAGGCCAGGTTGCCCGCCTGAGGGCTGAGGGGGATACTGCCGCGGCCGCCGCTGTTGAAGCATTCAAGCAGTCGGCGGAGTATGCGAAGGCGATGACCGAGTCAGCGAAGGCTGGGGCCTTAGCAAACATAGAAATGCTGAAGCGGAAGGGCGTCATCGACTTCGTCAAAGCGTCACAGCCCGATGCGGCGCCGGCCAAGAGTGCCCCGCCGGAGAAAAATGTCGTGCCTGCCCCAGCGGGAGGCGCCCGCTCAGGCAGTGGAGAAAGCGGCGTACATCCGACGGAAGGGTCCCAACATACCCCCAATCCCACCCCATCGGAGGTGTCGCGTGCCGGATTCCTGGTGGCGCACACCCGGGCGGACGGCACCATAGAGACCCCAAGTCCGACAGCCCGAGGGTCCGATCAAACGAGTCGAGCGATCGTGCCGCCGCCTGCTGAAGCAGAAGATGCCGAGGGCAACCCCTGAAGCCAGCTGGGACCGCAATAGATTCTCTTTTTTTTTTTTTTTTTGTAGCCGCTGAGGTATAATAACTTGTAACAAATATTTTGAAATGGAATGAAATTTTCGAAGTTGTGTTTGCTATGATGTGTTTGTACCGCTAGTACTTTGACTTATATTTTTCTTGTCAATCAATGAAACATTAAAGGAATTAAGATTGGTCCAAGTGCACCACGTAGCGGACGAGGTCCGCTGACGATTGCTGGCGTTGCTAGTTGCCCTCAGTGCTAGACTTGGTAACAATGGTTTGAATAATTCCTCGTTTCATTGATAGCTGATTGATCAGCGTGTACAAAAGTGGGGTAGTACCCGTTGGGTAGCTTCCCTTAGCTAAATATTGAACAAAGATTTAGCTAAGTCAAGATGCTCCTGGGTAGCAGATGACTATTTGTAATAATACCGAAGGTGTTCGGTATTCCAAGGGTGGGTCGACGTGACGCCATCCTTGTCCATTAAGTAGAAGGTGCCTGGGCTAACGACTTCAACAATTTTGTATGGACCTTCCCAAGTTGGGCGGAGTTTTGTTGGCGGTGGAATTACTTCCTTCATTACCCAGTCCCCCAAATGGAGGTTCCGGGCCTTGACTCTGGCGTTGTAGAAACGCGATACCCGTTGTTTGTTTTGCAAGTTGCGCAAATGGGCCTTGTGTCTTTTTTCTTCTAGGAGGTCCCTGTCCAGGTTGACGCCGTCGCCGTTGGTCTCTGGGCAGTAGCCTTCGACCCTAGCGGTAGGCTGAGTTACTTCAACAGGTAGGACAGCCTCTGTTCCGAACATCATACAAAAGGGTGTTTCGCCGGTGGCGGAAGTTGAAGTTGTCCGGATAGCCCATAGAACTTCTGGCAGCTTCTCCGCCCATAAACCCTTGGCGTCGTCGAGCTTCTTTTTTAGCAGCTTCTTGATTATCTTGTTTGCTGCTTCGACCTGGCCGTTGGTTTGGGGATGGGCTACAGATGCAAAACTCAACTTGGTGCCAAGGTTGGCGGTAAAGGAGATGAGTTCCTTGTTGTTGAACTGTGTGCCGTTGTCTGTAATGATTGTATGTGGGACACCATAGTGGCAATAGATGTTCTTCTAGAGGAAGTGAATTACCTTGGCGGTAGTTATTGCCTTCAGTGGCTCCGCCTCTATCCACTTGCTGTTGTAATCGATGGCAACAATAATGTACTTGAACTGGCCCTTGGCGGTTTGGAACTTTCCCATCAAATCGAGACCCCACGTGGAGTGAATCCATGGGCCGATGATAATTGACAGCGGCTCTGCCGGTGCATGTGGGAGATCTGCAAACTGTTGGCATTTATGGCAAGACCTCGAAATCCGCCGGGCGTCATCACCAAGTGTGGGCCAGAAGTAGCCCTGTCGCATTGTGCGGTTGGCCAAGGATCTGGCGCCTGAGTGGTTTCCACATTCTCCGCCATGGATATCCGCTAGGACGACCTTTCCCTCCTCTGGGGTTAGGCAGCGGAGGTTGGGATGGGTGAATCCTTGGCGGTAAAGCTTGCCATTTTGGATGTTGTAGCGGGTTGCTCTCCGCTTGAGCTGTCTCGCCTGGACCTTATCCTCTGGCAATGTGTCGTTGCGCTTGTATGCAATGATCTCGTCCATCTAGCTGGGACTAACCTCAATGCTGAAGATCTCCGCCAGGGTCTTTGTGATACTCGGCCTGTCAAGGCACTCCACTCTTGTGTCCGCTGGACTTTGATGTGGTTGGGCGGTTGCCAGTCTCGCCAGTGAATCAGCCTTAGCGTTCCTTTCCCTGGGGATTTGTGTGATGGTGTGAAATTTGAACTTTTTGAGCAACGTTTTGACGTACCCCAAATATGCCGCTAACTGCTGGTCCTTGGCTTGGAAGCTGTCGTTGACCTGGTTAACGACTAATTGAGAGTCGCTGAATATGTTGACGCTGTCAGCCCCTGAGTCAATGGCGAGGAGCAAGCCGGCAATGAGGGCCTCGTACTCCGCCATATTGTTTGAAGCTTTGAAGTTGAATTTCAACGCGTACTCCGCGTTCAGTCCCCCAGGTCCTGTTAAGATGACTCCGGCACCGCTGGCCTTGGCGCTGGCGGAGCCGTCCACATGCAGGTTCCAATCTGACTGTGGGGGAGTTGCTTCCTCAGCGGTTACCATTTCTGTTCCGGGCCCTGTCTCGGTACCGGGTTCTGGCTGACGCTCGGTGAGTTCAGCGATGAAGTCCGCCACTGCCTGGCCCTTCATGGCGGTTCTTGGCTTGTAGTCTATGTCGAACTCGCTGAGCTCAATGGCCCACTTGCTGAGGCGCCCTGAGTGTTCACGGTTCTGCATAACTTGCCTCAGCGGTTGATTGGTTAACACATGGATGGTGTGAGCCTGGAAGTATTGGCGGAGGCGTCTGGCGGCAACGATGAGTGCGAGGGCTAGTTGCTCCAAGGGAGGATACCTTGTTTCTGCTCCGTTCATGCCTCTGCCGGCGTAGAACACTGGGAGCTCGTCTTGGCCTTCCCGCCGGACAATGGCGCAGCTCACCGCCGACACCGAGACCGCTAGGTAGATGAACAGTGTCTCTCCTTGCACAGGGACAGAAAGGAGAGGGACTGCCGCTAGGTATTCCTTCAGGCCCTGGAACGCCGCCTGACACTCTGGGTTCCAGTTGATGACTTTCTTGTGAGTCGTTTTGAGGAGCTTGAAAAATGGGGCACACTTATCAGTGAGTCTGGAGATGAATCGAGAGAGGGCGGTTAACTTGCCCTGGAGGCATTGGACGTGCACCTTATACTCAGGGTCCGCCAGGTCAAGGATGGCCTGCACCTTGTCTGGGTTAGCCTCGATGCCCCTCTCGCTGACGATGTAACCCAGAAATTTGCTGGCGGTGACCCCAAAGAAACATTTTTCTGGGTTGAGGCGCATACCATAGGCCAGGAGAATGGTTACTATGATGTTGAGGTTTGCCACATGTCCGCTGGCCTTTATGCTCTTAACTAGCATGTCGTCCACGTAGACCTCGATGATTTTCCCCAGATGCTCAGCGAACATGGCGTTCATCAGCCGTTGATAAGTTGCCCCGGCGTTCTTCAGACCGAAAGGCATGACATTGTAGCAGTAGAGGCCTTTGTCGGTGGTGAAGGTGGTGCACTCCTGGTCGCCGGGATGCATCTTGATCTGATTATATCCGGAGAAAGCGTCCATCATGCTGAGGAGCTCATGTCCGGCGGTTGCATCGACTAGCTGATCAATACGAGGTAGCGGGAAACTATTCTTTGGGCATGCCTTGTTGAGATTTTTGAAGTCGACACACATCCGCCACTTGCCGCTGGGCTTCTTGACCATTACCAAATTGGAGATCCACTGGGGATAGATGACTTGGTGGATGAATCCAATGCCCTGGAGCTTGGCAACTTCCTCTCCTATTGCCTGGCACTTTTCCTCATCAAATGCCCTCCGCTTCTGCTTGATGGGATAAAAGGAAGGTTTGATGGTGAGCTTGTGAGTTATAATTTCAGAGGAGATACCTGGCATGTCAGCGTAAGACCAGGCAAAGACGGCGGCGTTATCACGCAGGAACTGAGTGAGCTCCGCCGCTACCTCCGAGATGCAGATGACTTTCAACGACGTCTCCGGGTTGACCGGTTCCTTCTTTACATACTTCTTCTCCTCATCTCCAGGATCCTCAAAGATGTTTGGTGGCGGTGCCTGATTACCCACCGTCAGGATTTCATGGCGGCGCGCCGACCGCGCCACAGTCTTTGAATAGCACTCTCGAGCCAACTGCTGACTTCCTCTCACACAGCCCGTGCCGTTGGGTGTGGGGAACTTCATGAGAAGCATGTATCCGGCGATGATGCACTTGAGCTTGTTAAGCGTTGGTCGTCCAATGATGGCGTTGTACGAACTGAAACAATCGACGATAATGAACTCCGTATGTACCTCCGCCATGCATGGACTGGTACCAATAACCGGTCGCATGTAATCCGACCCCAGCGGTTGTGTGACGTCGCCGGAGAAGCTGAGCAGTGGCTCGTGATCCTGGAGTAGTTTCTTATTCCGCTTGAGGTGGTTGTAGCAGCCGTTGAAGATGACATTGACAGCGGACCCGCTGTCCACCAAGATTCTCCCTACTGAGAATTTGCCAAGGATGGCGTCGACCAAGAATGGGTCGTCATGCGGTAGATGCACTCCGCGCTCCTCCTCCTCCGAGAAGGTAGTAGGTTCCCAACCTGATTTCGGGAGCTTGGCGGACCTCTCGTAGCGGATGTTGCAGACCTCCTTTGGGTGATTGGCGCGTGCATAGCGCTTTCTGGCCCTGTGAGACATGCTGGTGATTGGAGCGCCGCCATCGATGGTGTTGATGCGGCCCAAGGTCTCAACGTTGGCAATTACTGGTGGTGGTTGGCGTACCTTGAACTGCTCCAGCTTGCCGTCACGGTACAGGGTCTCAATGGCCGTTTTGAGAGCATTGCAGCTGTTGGTATTGTGGCCGCTGTCCTCGTGGTATTTGCACCACTTGCCGGTGTTCCTGGGTTTGCCCGTCTTTGGGTACTTTGGAGGGGGTGGCGGTGGGATCTGATCCTTGCACAGATTGTAGATGTCTTCATATGAGGCCGTGAGGACCGTGAACACTGCGTACCGCTGCGAGGGCTCTGCCTGCTTGTTGCGGTTATCCCCATGGGTTGGGCGGTTGCCCTTGTTGTAATTCTGGTCCTTCTGCCGCTAGTTCTGGTGGTGGCCCTGCTGCCACTCCCTCTTCTTGTCAGTTGGCGGTGTTGAAGGGGTCTTGTTAGCGGTTTCCTGATGACTGGGGGATGGCCGTGACGACTTTGTTGGAGTTACTGGTGGCGGTGGGGTTTCTCCATATGTAATGAATTCCGCTTGGGCGTGGATGACCGCCTCACTCATGATGTGGTCGTACGCCGCATTTGGGTGATTGTAGTTGAGGTGATAGAGGAATGGCCCCTTGAGAAGTCCCTGCTTGAAGGCCGCCGATGCCATTGTTTTGTCTAGGTCACGGCACTGAGACGCTGCCGCTCGCCACCTTGTGACGAAGGCCTTCAGTGATTCGTCCTCCCCCTGCTTGACGCTGAACAGCTGACTTGTGTTGTGATGCCCGGCGGATAATAAGATGAATCGGGAGAGGAAAGCGTGTGATAGTGCATGGAATGAACTGACAGACCCTGGTGGACACTCAAAGAACCAGTTCATTGCCTCGCCATCCAACGTTTCGCTGAACAAGTGGCACAAGGTGGCGTCGTCGAATCCCTTATTGTTGGTGACCTTCTTGAAGGTGTCCATGTGGACGAAGGGATCAGACATTCCGCCGTAATGCGACATCTTTGGGGTTTTTGCAGACGCTGGTCTGATAGCCTGCAGAATCGCAGCGGTGAAGGGCCCAGGTCTGGAAGCGAAAAGTGGATTCTGAGTTGGCGCTGGGGCGCCTGATTCCGCCCAAATCAACCTCTGCTCCAGTTTGTGCATCCTTTCCAATATCTGGGCGGTTGCATCGCCAGCGGAATCAGCCTGAGTACTCCGCTGGACTTGCCTGCGCCTTGGCGCAGGCGGATTGCCTTCAGTCCTCGCCCTAGCCTCCGAGCGGTTGGTATGCGGCAGTGATTCCGCCTCCTGCTCTATCATTAGTTGGGGGATGGGCGGTGGTCCCATTCCCAGCAATTCAGGTGGGTCCAGCGGTACCTGCATCTGTATGACTGGCCTCGGTACCAATGTGCCAGTGCCGGGTCGACTACGCCTGGTGCTACGTGACTGTTCGCTCTGTGCTGGGCGGGCGGTGGCCTCCAGCGTCCTCTTTAGTTCCTCAAAACGTGCCATGAGCGTAGCCACCTGTCTTTGGGCCTCAGCCTTTTCCTTGCGCTCCTCCTCACGTTCTCTGTTTGCCTTATGAAGATCCGCCGGTGCTATCTCGTACATAGTGACGAGATCTTGGCCCGGCGGGCGGCTGCTGCTTGGATTTGCCTCACCGCCGGGGTTGGCCGGGGTTGTGAATAGTGCGCGGTTAACGCCTACCGTTGGGTCGGAGGGTTGGGGAATGGCGGAATGGTCCGCCTGTTCCTCAACGTTTCCTCCGCTACCGTTAGTCATGGTGGATGTGGTGGGATGACCTTTTGTTCAAGGATTCCCACAGACGGCGCCAATGTTAATGTCTAAAAGTCCGGCGGTAGCTGAACCTTTGTTAACGCTGATCCGGTGGGCGGATCGATACTTGTGATGCTCTCAAAGCCTCCGCTACCTGTCAAGTAAAATACAAAGGGCGTCAGAGGGAGACCGCGTTGGGCGGTCTTCAACTCTCCGATGCCTAAGTTAGTCAATGTATTTATGTTGACAAAGTGACAGTAGGTAAATATTGAATGCGTAATTAATGCGGAGAGAGGAGAAAACATTTTATAGGTGAGGAGGAGGCTGACCTCCTCCTTGTTTTCGATGTGGGACTGATGTGCTTCAGTTCCCAGTTTCAGAAGCTTCTGATGCTATCTTGGCGCGGCGCGTGGCGGCGCGTCGGAGGCGATCTGGAGGTGCCCTGACGCTGAGGTTGTAGCCCGCTTGGCGGTGTGTCTGCATGTCATTCCTTTGGTTGGAATTAGTACCTTTGGCGGTACAATGAGCGTGGCCCATTATAGCTAATTATGCTTGCAAATGTACATGTATGTACACATTTCTTGAACACTTGCTTTGTCCCACTGGGGAACCCTTCCCTCTGGATCCGGCTCTTGGGTATCTGTCCTTCCAAAATTCCTCTCAAATAATCCCCACTGTTGGCACAATAATGGTTGTAATTATATGCCTTAACCCATAATTTTCTATTATAAGAAAAAGAAATACAGCTAGTTATATGCCGAATCATCTTTTGAGCTTAGGAAACAACTATGCTTACATCAAGCAAATTCAAAGGCAGTGAAAATGATCATTTCCACTTTCCACAGTTGCATATTTGATACAGGTACACAACCACTCACTTTCAATATCATTACCAGTTCCCTTGTAAATATCAATGCAATAAGAATCAAAATGCCTAAACAGTTATGAAATCAACCCTACGAGACTTGAGAGTACCAAAATCAATCCTATCAGAATTCTGTTATCCATAAGTGGCCAGTTCCATCGACCAAATCAGTAACTGAAAATGAGAGCATGGCATACTGATAAATAGCATGAAATCTGTTCCATTTTAGAATTTGATTTTGGAAAAATAAAATAGTAGACATTGTTTGGCTCCAAAACCAGTTGGCTTGCAAACTGTCTCTTTTGAATGCGCGAGCGTGCCAGCACCGTGGGGTGCAGTCGTCGGGGCGTCCCTTGACTTGACTTCTTCTCAAACGATGTGGACGAGGAGAGCACCAACCTCGTCACAAGGTTCTTTTCTCTACCTTTCGGAAAAGGACTTTTTGCCTTACTGGTATGGGCTTTGGTTGTGGTCTCTTTGCGTTCACCGAATCGATACCCAACGTTGTAGGTTGAGCAGAGCAATCACCGGGAAGTCTGGAGAAGCACGGGTTTTGCTAAAGCGTGACTTTAGCTTCGCTGGGTTGCGAGGGCGTTACCCTTGCTTCGCTGGAAGTAACGGTGGCAGTAGCACTAACAGTCGGCTCCTGGGGAGACTGGGACTGGAAGCACGATCGCCTGGTTGGTTTGGTGGCGCTGACAGTCGGCTCTTGAAGAGACTGGGACTGGAGTGTGGTCACCGGTAAGAGAGGCTGCTCCGGGGAGACTTGGGCAATCGTAGAGATTGATTGAAGAGTTGTTTTTGTTGTATCGTTAAAGCCTCCAGGCACGGAACTAGAGTGGGGCTGGGTTGTGCTGCAGCCCACCCCAGTTTTTTGGAAAAGAATTTCAAGTTAGACAAGAAATAATGAGATCAGAAATTTTCAGCATTGACCATTCCTTCTTCAAATGCTCACAACCCGAGATAAAAAAGTCTGAATGGAGTGATTCCTCTCTTAAAACTAGAAAATACACTCATAGAGCTTTCCACCCATATAAAGTAGGTCACCCAATTTCCACTTAAGTGAAAATGGTAGCTTGTCAAAGTTGATAAACTGTTCTGCAAACTGCTGCAGACATATAGTCACTCAAACTGCTATTTCTCCAAATCCAGAAGATTGAAAAGAATGAAACCACCTGGAACAGAAACTAGACACATTTTCCCTTCTTCCCATAAAATTTCACACTACAATTAAATCTCAGTAGAAAAATATAGGCCTGCAGATTCACCGTTTTATTATGCAGATTCTGCTGTAAGATGATTCTGATATTGGTGTACTTGGTTGGCTATTGTGTAAGCTAAAGAGCACAAAATTAAAAACTATTTCTCAGGCATATGTGAGACATGCAGGTCTAAGTTCCTGCAAATTTTGAGCTCCAAATTCCCGCTGGTTTAGGAACTATAGCCTTCCAAAGTCAATCTACAGTAATTTTTTCTGTACTGACTCTCCATCAGTATTCCAATCAATATTCCATAAGTTTTACGATTCCAAATGAAAAATCCTTTTAGAGGAAAACACTAGACATAGAGATATACAATCCCACAAAATTTCAGAGCTTATGCTCTCCTGAGGTGAGAAATATTGGCCTCCAAAGTCGATTGATATTTCTGACATAAAACTGCTTAGCATGAAATAAAAAAAAACTTGAAGAATTTGGCAACCCAAGATCAGGCCCCCTCAATTTAATTTTCTGGTTCCGTCCCTGAAAGCCTCTATATATAGTCTGCTTGCTGTAGATTCTCCTTCCTAATGGGAATGAAATACTATATTTTAGGCCACAGTTATTGGCCTTTGAATCAAATCAAAACTCTTAATAGTTTTGATAATTAAAACTTATCTTCTGTCGCCGCTAGAATGTAGGCAAGGTTAATTGCCTCTTGAACCAATATCTTGGATGCGATCTTCTTCCAAGCAACGTAATTGCCTCAAAGATTGACTCTTGGATATGCACGTTATATGGTACTGAAGGAATAAGGGATGACACAATTAAGGATAATTATATCCTTCCATCTGCTCCACGTCCACTACACATTAATGCATGGACAACTTTAATTCCTTGCATATATATGTTGGTAGCGAAGGCTGATGGCCTTCCTTAATTGACCCTCCACTGCTTAATTGCATGGAAAGTATATATATATAGCCAACTTGATATTCGCGAGCAAACCAACTCGTCCGCGCTTGCATCCTTGATTATACCTTCGCGAGGACTCATATATATATATATATATATTTCCTTTTGATTCCTTAATCAATAAGAGCCCCTGCTTTCACGTCCATTGCATGGGAATCTTGTGCATTGTTTGCATATATAGGACAATTGAATCCTTCCTGAAGTGGATGGACCAACATATTAATTGTCATATGAGTGTAGCTTGCACGTCTCCCCTCTTGCACATGGTAATCAAGCAAATCATTAAATATATTGATAATCAGTGAATATCCTGTTTTGCTTCAAAATTGTTTGGTCTCCAAGTAGGCTTTATTTAGCCTCTAAACAATATTTTCCGAACTTGTCGAAAATATAGGCTTGGGCCACGGATATTGGCCCGGATTTCTTCGAGTCTCCCTCGTCAGGAAAAAATGTTATTTTGGGTTCAAACAGACATCCTATGCCTATGGGATTATCTACTTACAAAAACATACATCATCACAAATGAAATTACTTGAAAGATTTTCAGTTCCAAGATGAGACACCAAAGAGCAGAGCTTCAATATCTTGGACTCTATACACCAATTTGTCAAAACAAGATATAATCACCGCAGCTCCTAGCCCACGCTAGCCTCACCTGCGCGCCTGCCCCTACAGCACCTACGCCCCCCTGCGCACGCATCCCTGCAGCACCAACACACAATTCTCCCATCTATTCTCTCTACAATTCCATTTTCACTACAACACATTATCAGCACGAGTTCTAACCACAAACCAAAAACCTGAAAATCTTCTTCATCACCGCAGCTCCTAGCCCACGCTAGCCTCACCTGCGCGCCTGCCCCTGCAGCACCTACGCGCCCCTGCGCACGCATCCCTGCTGCCACTGCAGCACCAACACACACAACATAATGGTTACGTAAACTTCCACTAATAAACCAAAGCTATCACTAATGATAAATGGTTTTAGATCAATTAGGGATTTAATAGACCTGTTAAATATACTCCATCAAGAGTATAACCATCATGAGTGAAAGGGAAATCATTTCCAGGGGTAGAAAATGCAAATTGTTGGGTTCAAACACCACAAAACGAGTTGCGTAAACATCCACTTGAAGTATAGAGCATTGGAATGTAAATATGAGAGTTATCTCTCACCAAACTAAGACATGAGAGAATCATTCTCAACACAATTTCAACAAACCAAGAGTACACCAAGAATTTACTATAAGAATTAAGGAGATATATCAACCAAAATTTACTTCCGCCATGTGAAGTGCCAAGTATAATTATAAATAAATGGTAACAATCTAATGACACTTGTAATAGACAAATATAAGTATGGAACAACAAATTTTGAGAACAACCTGACCATTTGAACCATATGCAGTGTATAACAAACTGCCCTTCTCAACGTTTCCTCCACATTTTCGAATTGCAGAAGCTAGAAAGGTTTGCTTAATGGCACTTCGTGCTGCATAAAATGAAGGAAACTAAATTAAGGGTACCAGCCTCTTACCCCCACCCATCCAACCACATTCACAACCCCACAATCTATTCATCTTCCATGCATAAACTATGCTAGTTAGGTGATTTAACAACCTATAATGTATCTACCTTGATACCAATTTAACAAACAGAGTCCCAGCTATATCAATGTCATGTGAATGATGCATAGTTTGTGATATTTAAAATGTAAACCTGCCTATTGGATCAGATCAGAGTAGGAAATGGCCCCCCTTTGGAATTCAAATCAATTTCCTTCTTTGCATCCTCTACTAAATTCAAAGCACCAACTTGTTTTCAGGTCTGCTGATCTCTGAGCTTCAAGCAAGAAAAAATGGACAAGAAATTTTGAGTAGCTTTTGTACAAGGATTTAAAACCAAATTGCACAGAAAGAAATAAAACAGCCAGAAACTGAAACTAATATGCAATGATTTAGTGCAGGTTTGCATTTTCAACCCTTTTCCTTTCAGTTGGTGTTGGCGTGAGTCACTCTCCATAATTGTAGGAATTGTAGTATAATTAGGATTGTATATTTAAGGAGGATATCATGTAGTTAAGGGGGAGAATATCACGGTGTAATTAGTTTCCTATTAGGAATGTGTATACTTTGTATATGTACTCCATCTTTGGAGAATATCAATACATCAGAAATTCCCAAACTTTCTCTTTGTCTTTGTTCTGTTTGACTTGGTATCAGAGCAGAGATCCGTCTGGACTCTATTCGTTTGTTTCCGCTGCAAATTTGTCTTTGTACTCTTTAAGAGTTTGTCCTTTGTCTTCATCCTCTGTTCCTTTTGCCTTAGAACCCTAAAGTTTGCAATACCTTGCCATCAGCCTCTCCTTCCTTAGCTGTGTCAAATTTTGTGGTTTGTGTTGTTGCTTGAAGAAGAAGAATGACATATTTGTCCCTTAGTTCGTTGTTCAACAGTCAGGTGACTTGCAACTATTGTAAAACTGTTGGCCACTACAAGAGTCAATGCCCCAAGTTGCTAAGACTCAACTCCAATAACCCTGGTTGGAAAAGAAGTAACAATGGTCAGAATAGCAAGGCGGCAATCCAACTGGTGCAGGAGCAAGAACCTGATTTCTATAATGTGGAGGATCTAGATCAAACTATGGGTAATGTTTCCCTAACTCAGGAGAATGGAGGTAAAATTGGTGTCGCTTTAAATGTTTCTGGCTTTACTGGTAGTAATACATGGATAATTGATTCTGGTGCGTCTGATCATATGACCTATGATAAGTCTTTCTTTGTCACCTTGTCCTCCCCATCCATAACACATGTCTCTAATGCCAATGGTGAGTCCTTTCCGGTCTTGGGAATTGGGTCAGTCCAGGTTACACCGTCCATTATTCTTTATAATGTCCTCTATGTACCCTCTTTATCTCATCATCTTTTGTCTGTGTCTCAATTAAACACACAAAACAAATGCTTTGTCACCTTTTATCCTATGTATGTTATCTTTCAGGATCTGTGTACTCGGGTGATAATTGGCAAGGGAGATTTGAGGGAGAGACTGTTTCACTTGGATTGCATGTACGGAAGACCGACACAAGCACCATCAAGTCCACAAGGTCCTGTTGCCCTAACATTGAGTTCTAATCGGATGAATGAATTGTGGTTGTGGCATCGCCGTTTGGGCCACCCATCCTTTGGTGTCATGAAGAAGTCCATGCCTTCTTTTTTTTTGGGAATAAGTGATTCTAGTCTACATTGTGAAACCTGTGCTTTAGCCAAGAGTCATAGGTCTAGTTATCCTTCTAACTTTCAGTCTAGTACAATGCTTTTTGAATTAATTCATTCTGATTTATGGGGACCTTCAAAAAATTCAACTCTTTCAAGAATGCATTATTTTGTTTTATTCATTGATGACTTCACTAGATTAACTTGGGTTGTTTTGCTTAAGTCAAAAGATGCAGTTTTCTCTGCCTTTACAGCCTTCCATAATCTTGTTCGTACCCAATATGATGCTCGTATTAAGGTCTTTCGGTCTGATAATGGGGGGGAGTTTGTTAATCATTCATTTCGTGATTACTTCCAATCTCATGGAATTGTTCACCAAACCACTTGCCCACAAACACCAGAACAGAATGGAGTCTCTGAGCGGAAGAATCGACATTTGTTAGACATGGGTCGGGCCCTTCTCCTTAGTGCCAATATGCCTAAATACCTTTGGGGAGAGGCAGTGTTGTGTGCCTCCCATCTTATTAATCGTCTCTCATCTTCCTCTCTTCAAGGTCGTATTCCATTCGAGGTATTGTCTAGTTATGTCTCTATCCCATCTCTTAATACCCTTCCTGCTCGTGTCTTTGGTTGTGTAGCCTATGTCCATCTCTATAAGAACCAACGTTCTAAGTTAGATGCAAGGGCTCTCAAGTGTGTCTTTGTCGGGTATGGGACTCAGCAAAAAGGATATAAGTGTTATCATCCTCCCTCTCAACGATTTTATGTCACCATGGATGTGACATTCAGTGAGGATACATGTTATTTTCCACCTTCTACGACTCATAGTCAGGGGGAGCAGGGTGTTTTTTATGAAGGACAGTGCCAAACAGGGCCAACGATCGATCGCTTTATCTCAAACGATCGATTGGTTAGTGAATAGGAAGTGTCCAATGCCCCAGAAAACAATGACACTCCTGCAGAAATAGAAAAGGCAATTGCCGAACAGAGTGTTGTGAGTTCCGAAACAGAAAATGAAATTGCTGAATCGTCTAGCCTTCGCCATGCAACTGCCGAACAGAGCATTACAAGTTCCGAAACAGAAAAGACAATTGCCGAATCGTCTACCCTTCAAGAAGAAGCTCCTAATCATTCAGTCTCTCCCTCTCCATCAGTGGTCTCCCCTGTTCAATCTTCATCTGAGGTACGTAGTAGTTTGCCTTTATCCCATAACCCACATTTGTCTGATAGTGTTACTCCTTTAACTGATTCTACACATGTTCCAACACGAGTCTTACCAGAACGGTCCAATCGTGGCCAGCCTGCCAAGAAATATGAACCAAGTTTGTGTGCTAAGACCAAATATCCTGTAGCTAATTATGTGTCTACTCATAGGTTGTCTAAACCATATGTAGCCTTTGTGAATCAATTATCTTCTGTGTCACTTCCTAGTAAAGTGCAGGATGCAATGAAGAATGAGAAGTGGGCAAAAGCAATGGCTGTGGAGATGGATGCACTTGAAAAAAATCAAACGTGGGAGTTAGTATCACTACCTCCTGGAAAGAAAACAGTTGGGTGCCGATGGGTGTATACAGTGAAGCACAATTCAGATGGTTCGGTGGATAGATATAAGGCAAGGCTAGTAGCGAAGGGTTATACCCAGAAGTATGGTGTGGACTATGATGAAACTTTTGCACCAGTAGCAAAGATAAATACAATTCGGGTACTTCTATCTCTAGCTGCTAATCTTGATTGGCCTCTGCAACAATTTGATGTTAAAAATGTCTTCTTGCATGGTGATTTGAATGAAGAAGTATACATGGACTTGCCTCCGGGACATGGTACTTCCACTGGAGTTAAGATGGTGTGTCGTTTGAGGAAGTCTCTATATGGCCTCAAACAATCTCCAAGAGCTTGGTTTGGTCGATTCACGACATTCATGAGGAGGATTGGGTACATGCAGAGCAATTCAGATCATACCCTATTCCTTAAGCATCAGAAGGGTAAAGTTACAGCTTTGATTATTTATGTGGATGACATGGTGGTGACAGGTAATGATCTTGAGGAGATTAAGAAGTTGCAGAGTGCATTGTCAGCAGAATTTGAAATGAAAGACTTGGGGAGTTTGAAATATTTCTTGGGAATTAAAGTTGCTAGAGGAAAAGATTGTATTGTGTTGAGCTAGAGAAAGTATGTCCTTGACTTATTAGCAGAGACGGGTATGCTCGATTGCCAACCAGCTGACACACCTATTGAGCAAAACCATCGGTTAGCTGAGTATCCAGATCAAGTGCCCACGAATAAGGCAAGATATCAGAGGTTAGTTGGAAGATTAATTTATTTGTCACACACTAGACCAGACTTAGCTTATGCAGTTAGTGTTGTGAGTCAGTTCATGCATAATCCTAGTACGGCTCATATGGAAGCTGTCGTTCGGATCTTGAGGTACTTGAAGTCTGCTCCTGGAAGGGGGTTGGTGTTTTCTAAGCATAGACATTTGGATGTTTTGGGATATACAGATGCAGACTGGGCAGGTTGTATAACTGATCGACGGTCCACTTCCGGATACTTTACGTTTTTAGGTGGGAATTTAGTTACTTGGAAGAGTAAGAAGCAGAAGGTGGTGGCTCGTTCTAGTGCTGAAGCAGAATATAGAGGAATGGCTCGTGGCGTTTGTGAGATGTTGTGGTTAAGGCACTTGTTGAGAGATTTGGGGTTCAAGCAAAAGAAAGCCATGCCTTTATTCTGTGATAACAAAGCTGCAGTTGCAATTGCTCATAATCCTGTCCAACATGATCGCACAAAACATGTGGAGGTTGATAGACACTTCATCAAAGAGAAGCTGGATCAACAAATCATCTCTTTTCCTTTCGTACCTACTGAGGAGCAGTTGGCGGACATTCTTACAAAGGCAGTTTCTAGCAAGGCGTTTCGTGACTCACTTGACAAGTTGGGCATCCGTGATCTGTATGCTCCAACTTGAGGGGGAGTGTTGGCGCGAGTCACTCTCCATAATTGTAGGAATTGTAGTATAATTAGGATTGTATATTTAAGGAGGATATCATGTAGTTAAGGGGGAGAATATCACGGTGTAATTAGTTTCCTATTAGGAATGTGTATACTTTGTATATGTACTCCATCTTTGAAGAATATCAATACATCAGAAATTCCCAAACTTTCTCTTTGTCTTTGTTCTGTTTGACTGTTGGCACGTCTAACAAGCTCTAAACACAAATAGTCATCCAGACGATGAACTAAAGGAACAATGGATAGATAAGGGAGAATGGGAGAGGATGAGCTACACAACATAATGACAGCCTCTTATACCTGGTAGATGGAGAAACTAGTAAATGGCTCCTTCTCTAAGCAAATCATTTACAAACATACCAAAAGGTCATTAGGTTCTTTCAAAAGAGCACATGGCTTGATTCTTCTTTCATATTCATGTATCAGAGTTCTCTTCACTTTTAATTTTCTTAAACGAAATATTAATCCAAAAAAAAAAAAAAAAAAGTGGAAATGTAGTCCAGGGGCCAGTTTGCATAAAAGATTACTCATCTTACAATTAAATGTCAAGACTTATATTACACAATATCTTATATATAACAGTTACCTGAATCGGATAGATCCATTTGGGCCCCCAGATTTCGAAACCTGAAAAACACGATGAGAAAGTAAGTATTTTCTTTCCTCCCTGTGTATTTGTGTAATCACTATATATAACCAGACAAGGAAATACTATGATGTTCACAGCAATCACAGGGCAAAGTTTTTTGCCTGACCTTATCATAGGTCATAATATCATTCAATGCCAAAGTGAGTAAGGAAGGGATAACATCTGGATTTTCCTGAAATGGAAAGAAAATAGTAAGTTAGAGGAGACCATATACAAAACATGGATGATGAATCATCTAAATTGTGAATGGGATCTAACATTACAGGATACCATTAATTACTCTTACCTTTATAGCTTTATATAAGGTATCTTTGATACTTGCTGTTTAGTAAGGAATATGAATCTGGATCAGCAGCAGATTGTAGATGATTCCAGTATAGCATTGAGAATAAAACCATTCTAAAAACTTATATTGAAAGTCAGAACGCTGCCTTCGTTGTATCAAATCAGCAGCCTCAGCCATTTCAACAAATGTTCCTGAGCTTCTTACTAATTCCTAAGATGATATCACAACTGCAGAAACTCATTATCAATTCACTCTAATATATGGAATTCTACATCTTCTATGCTATCAAATACAAAAATCTTTTTAACTCTTCATATCTTTCGCCAGCACAATTCAAATTAATCACATTTATCCTGAGTTCATAATGCAGAAGACTGAATCATACTCAACACAAACAGTAATGAGGAAAAATTGCTCTTACCAAGCCGACAGTGGCACCAAAGCATGTAAGAATGCTCCTCCGCTTAAACCTGTCCTCATTATCAGCATCAAATTCAATTTTACTGCAACGAATTGTAGCCTGAAATTCCATATTCGGCAAAGCTATAATCACTATCTATGTAAACAATTTGATTCACACCAAAAACTAAAGAATAACCAAAGCTCTTCTGTCAATTAACAGCAACCCTTTTCTCAAAAGGCACATAGAAACACATACCATATATCTAATTTCTAATAACCCAAACATTACAGTACAGTAACCCCAATGAATCATTTTATCAAATCCTTGAAAATCAAAAACAGGCTAACTTCGCAAAGCACAGAAACGATGCCTTGGTCATAGATGGAAGGCCCCGTCTCGCTGTCTCCGTCATTTCAATCCCTGACATGACACTCTTGCGTTTTCCTCTCCAACACTATGATATACCAACCCAGCTATACCTAAACTCAGGATATACATATACATCCGCGTCCCTATGCCTATCATAACACTAGCTTGTAGAGTTACATTAATAAATTGGAAAGAATGATGTGTCACCACCCTGCAGCACAGGAACCTTTTTTCGAGAGCACTGCATTGCAATATCTGAGACCCTTACTCAGTTGCTAGCATCGGCAATTCCATCTTACACAAACAATCTGGTAAAGGGTTAACATAGAAGGGTTCTTCTGAACGGAACCTTTCTGTGCCCCTGGTTCCTAAAATGGGACCTTTTCTCTTCCGCGGGTTGCCCTGCCTGTGCAGATCAAAGTTTGAAAAGTGGGGAACACCCATCATGTAATAGATTCGAGAACAGGAAGTTGTTATTGCTGAATGTCCTTAAAAGTACACAACAACGAGAAACATGGGCTAAAAGTGATGCTGGTCGAACTTCAGAGGTTTTGGTGAGAGATTACATACCGTCTCCAGTGCAATTCAATAACTCGATTTGATAAACTTTTGCCTTCTTTGAGGGTTCCCTGCTCGAGTCTGTCAATCAGATGAACAAGGGGTTTTTCTGATGAAACCAGAGAAGCAGAAGAACAGATTCAGTTTTTGTACAGGACATCATTTCTCAAAACTTCTTTCAAGTGCTTATATTCCTTGACACATTTTAAACTGTTTTTAAATTAGTTAATATTTTTAGTTGATTTAAAATTACTTTTAGGTCTCAGAAATACAATCTCAAATACTTATCTAGCATGCCAATAGTTCCTTCACTTTAGCCCTTCGAATTGCCTATTTAGGCAATACTGGGTATAACTGTATAAGGAAGTTTTGTTCTAAGCCAATCTCTACAAGTAGACAGATAACCCCAGTAGACTAGCAGAGACAGACTATGTGAAGCTTTTGTGTGTATAAGCCTCATTTGAGCGATAATTTTGAACTCTCAACCATCTGAATATCTCACCAAGTGGTAAGTGAAGCTTTTGCAATTGTTCATGGCATGCTGCATTTTCTGTTTTGATACGGCCGTATGGGGGTTTGTTGTCATGAAGTTGAAAGTGACGATAAGAGAGGGATTGAAAGGTTTGGCAAGTCAGGATCAGCTGACCTCAATCAGGAAGGGTGATTTTAGATGAAATCAGGGAGTTCACAAAAATTGCTGGGAGTCTTGGAGTTCACAAAATTAGTAATACGGTCTTCAGTTGGTCAGTGAGGTATCTCTTTGGTCCGTATTATCACTGATCGATTAGTAAGATAATTGGTTGAAAATGATGATTAGGCTGAATCATCACAATGTGCCGATTAGTTATTGAGATAGCCAAATCGACAATTAGTTGGTCGGGGGGATTGCTAGTTAACTGATCGGTAAGGTTGTTGTCCAGTTGACAATATTGCCAGTCGGTTGAGTAGGTCTACGGCTGGGCATTTCGGCTTGAAAATCTAAAAATCCAGCCCAGCTTGACATGACATGGACCGTTCGATCTGGTCTTTGAAATTCTTTTTGAAATGCGGACTGATAAATTATAAACTTTGAACTGATCCTGGGCTCTATACATTTAAGCCCGCTAGGCCCAATATTGACACACTGATATCGGTTCTCTTATAGATTATTGCCACTCAGTCCTCTCTCTCCTTTTTTTTTTGTTTTTTTTTTGGCTTTTTCCTTTTGGTCTGATTCTTTTCTTCTTCTTTGTTCTTCATTCTTTATTCTTTTTTCTTTTTTTCTTTTTTCTTTCTTCTTTTTATAAGAGTCTGATTCCTTTCTTCAATGACTTGGTTTCTTTTTTGTAAAAAAAGAAAATTTTTTTTTTTTACATATTAACAGATTTCTATTATGCAAATTTGGTGACTCTTTTTGAATAGTGAGAATGTGGATTTACATCTTCTGGGAACTATTCTTCTTGTAAGAGGCTGATGAGTTAATTTGATATTCTGCTCCTCAAGCACATACGTAGAGAGGGTAATGTGGTTGCAGATATCCTTGACAAACAGAGTGCGCAACATGCTTCTGGGATTTGTACTTTTCATAGTCTTCCTACTCTAGTTATGGAAGCTTTGCTTGATGATATTCTAGGTGTTTCTCGACCTAGGCAAGGCTTTATAGCCATCGTGGCTAGTTTGTTTTGTTCTTGTTGGGCTTTTTGCCTCAACTGTGCTAAAAAAAAAGAAAAAGAAAAAGAAGACTTGATTTCTTTTTTATAAGAGTCTGATTCCTTTCTTCCTTCAAATCGTTAATAAAAGAGTTGATTCCTTTCTTCCTTCAAAGACTACATTTTGTGTATAGGAAATTCTACAACCTTCTTTTAACGACCGGTACAACAAGCTGAAGCACTACGCGCAACAGTTGGACCAAAATTCTGATCCCTTGTTCTCTGTCTTCGAAGAATTCAATCAAATCCCTAAACCAAAAAACCCCCCCAATTCATCTTCAGTTCTTTTTAACCCCTAAATCCGTATCCAGTCATTTAATCTCTCATCTTCGAATCCTTCATCAAATTGCTCATAGATTCTACATCAAACACTCAATCTCGCAATGCCTCCATCTCTCTTCATCTGAAACTCTCAAATTTCAAAAATTAAAATCAGCAAGATTTTCCTGATACTTTCGGATTTCTTGACTCCGCTGGTCGTCACTGCTGACTTCCGAGCAACCTTGGTGCCGAGTTGGTTCCTCGGAGCTTTGCCGCCGGTGGATTTGCAACCAATTTGCTTTTTACGAGCTATTTCTTTAGAGAAGTAAGTTTTCATAGAAAGAGAAGAAAGTTTGGGATAAATTGCGGCTTGGAATATTATTTATGTTGTAAAATGATTAGAGTTTGCAATTCTGCAGTTATTTTTTCCAGTCATTTTTATTTGATAAACATATTAAGTCGTTCAATAAATTAATTTACATATTTTATCTTCTGTTAGTTAGTATGAGGCTATGAGCGTATCTTTTTTGGGATGACTAGTATGAGTTTATCAGGTTCATTAAATTTCGATGCAATTTTAAAATGAAATAGTTTTGTCTATATTCATATCTTTTAATTAGCTGTTGTTTATAGTTGGTCTATCCTATGTATTATTTGTTGTAAAACATATGAGACGGAATTCCTGTAAAATTAAAATAAAATAATATGAAAATATCTTGAAAAATAAAATCAATGATATAGATAAGAAAATAAAATAAAATAAGAAAATAATATAATATATAGGTTTTTATATAAGAAAACTTATCGAGTCGAGGCGTGCAAGCGCACTGTCCTAAGAAAAGATTCGTCCCATACTGCACAGGTTGAATGACGAACTTCCCCCAAGATACAACAACTCTTCGAGCTCCGTCGTGCAGCTAAGAAGCCCAATTGAACCTTAATCACCCGTGCACTCAAAACGGTGTATATTTAAAATAGATATATGTATAATATGGAAGAGGACTTTAGGTGGACAGGGTGTTGTGCTAGAGTGGTTGCATGATGGTGTAGTGCCTTTTCTTCTCACGATATCCCTCACATGTATTCGACCATCTCGACATTTCATATCCGACAATATGTCTAAACCACATATGTCTTCCAACTCTAGCCATGTACCCTTATATAGGCCACACTAACCATACCATCAATAGCCTCATTAACCATATAACGGTCAAATAATAATCATATATTTAAAACATAAAACCGTTAAACCATAAATAGAGTAATAAACACAAAATGAAAATAACCCCCGAAATAAATAATGAAATAAATAAAATACATTTTAATTTTAAATCATAAAATTTCCAACATCATTGTGGCTCCTCCATGAAGCCTTGTTTTGGCTGTTGTTATCTGTCAGCAGGTGGGTATGTAATGGCCTTCTTGACATGCGCTATTATCAATAAAATTTCATTAGTTTAAAAAAAAAAAAACAGAGAGTGTAGGCCAAAGAGAGAGATATAAGAGTACCATGTCAATTTCTGAAAGTTTTTTTTTTTTTTTCAATGGAAATTTGTGAAAATTAATTATTTGATCCATCAATTACCCGGGAAGCTAGCACTTATTACTAACAAGGCTCATCCACTATGTGTGTGGAGAGAAGTTAAAGTCTGAGCTTAACTCTGGCTTCTCATAATAGTTTGCAAGTTCGCTATGTTAGTAGGAAGGCCAATATAGTGGCCCATATGTTAGCTGCTCATGGGAGTTGTCTGATGCAGGATTGTTTTTATGTTTCAGTTCCTAGCAGCTGCTATTGCAGCTGAAGTTCTAGTGGTGTAATCTGCATTTTCGTCAATAAAGGGCTTACCTCTTTCTCTCAAAAAAAAAAAAAAAAAAGGTAGTGGAGATTTTTTTCATACAACTATCACAATTTCTACTATTTTTTTGTTTTTATTATTTTATTCTCTATTTTACAATTTACTATTTTGGTTAATTATACTTAATAGTTTTTTAATATATAAGGGTTAAATCGGTAAAAAATTTAATTTTGGAGAGCAAGCTCTCTTCTCTTAGTAATAACTAGCATAGTCCACCCACTATGTGTGTAGAGAGAAGTTAAAGGTAGTGGAGAAACTTCTCCTACAACTACCACATTTTATGTTTTTTTTTTATTCTTTTATTTTCTATTATACAATTTACCATATTATCCCTATTGATTAATTATATTTTATAATTTTTTAATAAATAAAAGTTAAATTGATAAAAAATTTCAGTTTTGGAGAGCAAGCTCTCTTCTCTTAATAATTTCTATTATACAATTTACCATATTATCCCTATTGATTAATTATATTTTATAATTTTTTTAATAAATAAAGGTTAAATTGGTAAAAAAATTCAGTTTTGGAGAGCAAGCTCTCTTCTCTTAATAATAATATAGATATAAATTATCTATACTATATTTAAAAGAAGTGGTGTTGTCGGTCATAACTTAGTCTTTTTATTTTTATACCCCCTTGTATTCTGCAATTTCATTAATCAAGCCTTGAGGGCAGCCGCACCAGCCCCATTTCAAAAAGAAAAACAGTAAATAATTCTATATATCTTTTTAATTGTTTAAGGATCAAAAAGGTCAAAACTTAAATAAACAATTAATTTTCATAAATTAACTACCCACCTCCATACGAATAACCACTCACTTCACCATATCCGTAGGAATGAACATCCATAGGAATGATGGCATTCGTGCTTGGATGGCGGCTCAAGATTAGCCTCATGAAAATCTTATATTCCCTAAGGAGGTTCTATTCCGTGGAAGAGTGATTCTTGCGTGGGCCGCACCGCCATGTGGTGCGGCTGACCAATCAGTGCCCAAGCAGGGAAGTATTTTGGGTATTTCACATTTAAAAATCAGGGACAATTTCGGAATAAAGACAAAAATTTCTGGGCACTGATTGGGCAGCCGCACCGTACACGTGGTGCGGCTACCCGCACCTAAGAATTGGCCTCCGTGGAAAAGCTCTTAGGGTGTGTTTGGTATGGCCGTGCTTTTAAGAAAAGCTGGCTTCTACTTATTTCTGAGAATAAGTGGCTGAAAAGCAAAGCAGCTGAGTGTTTGGTAAACTGGCTTTTTATAAGTGCTGTCAGTGACAAAAGCAGTGGCAAAGTGTTTGGTAAACTCAAACTGGCTTGTGCTTTTTATTTGTGGAATGACCAATTTGGGCATGAAAGATTATTTTGCTTTGATTGTTTGGTAATACAATGTTGTTCAAATGCTCTTGTTATCATTTTTTATTTTTATTATGTCTTTATAAATTTTTGTTAACTTTCAATTTTTATAAATCATGGTGACCATATGATTAATATTGGAAATTTTTAAAAATAACTTATACAAATATATTAGTAACATTAATAACAATTGATTTCTGATTGGCATCAGGTAACCTGATACGCTCAAAGCAAGCGCATAATTTAACCCTGAAAACATCGTTAGTAGTATAAGCAAATAGGGATCGTTCTATTCCGGGGATTGAGGGTACACCTGTCATTGTCAAAAAAAACAAATAAAGAATTAAAATAATAAAGTAAAAATTATTATGTACAAAAATAAAATAAAGAATAAAAATATATACAAGTTAATATAAAAAGGGGGGTTTTGAGATTATAGAATTGGAATTAAAATTAAATGAAATAAAGAAAGTGTAAAAACACATATACAAGGGTGGAACACAAGAAACAAAGATCAAAACTACAATCATATGAATGAAATCCAATTACAATTCCTATAGTTGATTATCTATGTCATGAGAAATAAGTTGACCATGTGAAACATTCGAAGCAAATGATTTCCCATATTTTACTTTCCTTGAATATTTAATCTAAGTGAAAGCACCTAAATTAAACCTATTGAACATGCAATCATAGTCTAGAAAATTAGCTAATCAAGAACACATTCAATGCATGAAGAACAAAGAAAGGATGTCAACCAAAGTGCACAAACTAGTATGAAAAAGTCCATCTATTTGCAATCCTCCTTAATTGATTTCGACTTTTGTCCAAAGCCTTTACTACTTAAATCTAGCACCAATTACATGCATATATCCTAAGTTGGCCATCAAAGAACACATACATATAAAAGTTTTCCATAATCCAAAATCAATTAAGCAATCTCACATAAGCAACATAAAAATCAACATAAAGAAATCACAATTTTTATTCAAACATAGAAATTGGGCTTAAACTTTGCCCTTAATGTTATTGTTAACTAGAAACAAATTCCTACGAAATTAAATAAGGAAAAAGAATGAATTACACCGTGAGTTGGAGATGGAGATGGAGTGCTTGAAACGTTGAAATCTTGAATCTTGGAAGCAAGCCTTCAAGGTGGACGATGGAGGATATGATATTCCCGGCTCCTTCTTCTTCTTCTTCTTCTTACTTGAAAACGCAGAATTTTGCAACTAGAGAATGGAGAGAAAAATGGAATGGAAATGGAGAGACAAAGAAGATGAAATGGATGAAGGAATGTTTATTTAGAGTGAGAGGAGAAGGTGTTTATATAGGGAAGAAAAAGAAGAGTGAAATGATAAATGGAAGAAAAATAATGAAAGTGGTTTGTAAAATATGGAAAAGATGGAGTAATGATGAAATGAAAGCAAGGCATGAAGGTGTAGAAGTATGGAAGTGATGATGATCTATTGGAGCAGAAAAATATATCCAAGGAAAAAGAGAAAAGCATCTAGCTTTCTTCATGTGGGTAGGAAACATGAACATGTGGTGTTGAGCTGTTTTTAGATCAGTTTCTGCCCCTTTATTCCTTCAATTATTTCTCCAACAAGCATTCCCAATTTCACTATGACCTCTTCATAAAAAATGTTCCATTATGAGTGTAGATCACCCTGGTAAAATTTCATATTTTTATTCCATGTGGTTGGGCCGAAAATGCTGCTGGACCTCTTACAGGTCCAGTTTTCCAGTTTTGCTTCTGCAGGAAATTGGGCTGACTGTTTGAAGGCCTTCCGCTCAATTCTAGCTCTGGCACTCTTCATAAGAAACGATCCTTAGGATGTCTAGAATGGATCTGGAAAGTTTCAGCTCATTTGAAGTTCATTTGGTCCGGCGGCCGCTCCTTCTTCCTTGCTTGGCTTGGTTTTTCCTAGCCGGAGTAGGAAAATGTGTAAAATTGACATTTTAGTACATTTCCATTTTTCTCCACCATTTATAGGTAAGTGTGGACCTAATGCTCATTTCACCATCATTTACTCCAATGTACCTAAGAAAATAGAAATTGAGTTAAAAATCGATTCGTTAAGGAATTAACTAAGCAAAATGTGAGGAATTAACTATTAAAATACCACTTTAAAATGCTCCTATCAAATTCCCCCACACTTAGCTTTTGCTCGTCCCTTAGCAAAATCAAAAACTAACAAACCAAAAAGACTATGACACAAAACAAAGAAACCAACGAAAAAAAATGACTAAGTATGGAAACAAAAACACAAAGACTCAAAGAAACCAAAAACGTAAAACACAAAGCAAAACACAAAGAAAAAAAAAAAAAAAAATGTCACACATAAAAGAGTAAATTCAAAGACAAAGACCAAGATGTTGACATCACAAAGACCTCTATTGCCCTTTAACATATTGTCTCAGAAATCTCATACTTTCACAACACCAAGATTAGCACTCAATCAAGAATCAATGTTAAGCATTCGAGAGTTAATTAAAACATATGATCCACACATACACAAGTAGGACTTGGTTGTAATAATGGTGATTGGGGTTTAGCTTAGCATGCTTCAGACAAGTATGATTCATATCCTCACAAGGTATATCCACTCTTTCTTCTCTCAGATCAAGGCAATGCTTAAAAGCTTATAATCACTCATTTATATGTGAGAGAACATATTTTAAGGCAGTCAAATAGCTCACATATATAAGAAACGAAAAGCACTTTGTGAATATAATTTTTTTCAAAAGATCTCATGAAGGATATCAACTACTTGCACGAATGGACCCAAGCCATAGGTTCAACTCTTGTAACTCATCTCCACATCAAAGGCTGTCCCATCTTAAGGATCAAGAAGGTCCTCTCAAAGGTTGTAATGGGGCTAAGGCTCAAGGTTTAAAGAAATGAAAGGTAAGGATTATCAAAGTGTCCTAAAAACCTAGTAGAGCTCATATGAATGTAGAGATCTCGAAATATTTCACCAAGGCATTGCAAAAACGTCACTTCTCCATAGAGGTAATATAAGAGGGCCAAATGTCTTCATGTTGGGCCCAATCTTCAATATAAACTTCCCTTGAACTCTAGTGAAATGGACAAAGGCCAAATTTTTCTGTAGTGGGCCTTCAATTCAAAGCAAACTCCAAAATCACTAAGTATGGGGGATGAAAGTCCATAAACATATATTTTTTTTCTTTCTTTTTCTTTTTAGCCGTACACAATTTTTCTCTTTTCTTTTCATTTTTCACGGCTTCAACATATCTTTTTCTTTATGGACAAGTCTATCCCCACACTTGAACTTTCACCTCTTCTCAATCTTCATCCTTAGCACCAAACCCATGTAGTATGTCTCAAAAGATAGCTCCACTAAGTCCTTAGAACAAAGGGTAGGGTTGTAACTATACTAAGCTTCATGGTTAAGGATTTTAAGGGTGATGAACGAAAAGGCTTAATGTAGGCTCAAAGGGGCTTATCTAGGGGGGTCCCACGACGGGCACAAATGGGGACACAAGTTTATTTGGCAATGGTGGTAATTCCTAGAGAACCTCTATCCCTTCCAGAATCAGGGCCATGTATTGATATCACGTCTCAACAAGCACAAGAGCGAATTCTAGCATTCTCTAGTCCATTAAACTTAATCTATGGCAAGCAGTCAATCAAGATGAAAGAATAATGAGATCATCAAAACATCGCCAAGAAATTAAGAATATATTTTTCATTTCACTCCAAGAAAAAGGGACATGGTTCAATTATCTCACATGGCTTTATGAATCACAACTCATCTTAACATGCTCATATTCTGTACCAAGGTCATGCAATCCATATCCACTACAAGGCACACATTTTTCATATATCTCAATTAACCAAAGAATACCATGTTTAAAATCATCTCAATGTTGTGATCCTCTTTTAGTCATGATTTCAGAGATATAGAATCATCCCAGACAGTTGAAAGGCATCCTAAGACTCAAAACAAAAACAAAAGCAACGAAATTTTTTATATTTCTGACATTTTTCGATTTTTTTTGTTTTGTTTTCTTTTTATGACAAAAACTAACTACAAGCATTAATCCTTCCCCCCACACTTAAATCATACATTGTCCTCAATGTTAAACAAGTTAGAGCATGCAATGAACAATTATCATGTGAATGGAATGATTAACTCAAGAAAACCTAAAAACAAAAACTAAAAACGCAAATAACAAAGATACAATCAGAAAATAGTAATAGAGGAGATAGAGTTTAAGAGAGCAAATCTGCGTTGATGGCTCCTCCACAGCTACGGTTGAAATGGGTTGCCTCCCATGCAGCGCTTAATGTTTAAAGTCTTTCAGCCTAGACTTGTACCTCCATTTACTCCTTTGGAGGAGCGGTATGCGGGCGAGTGGCAGCCTTCTTGTTGGTTTCAGCCTTCGGAGGAGGGTTCTGATGGAGTGACATAAATAAAAAAAAACGGGGGAGGCAAGGTTCGAAACCTTAACCTGCTACACGAAACCTTTGTCCCCAACCACTGGAGCACAAGCTGTGCTTAATATAATGTGTACAAATTTTATACTTATTATGTCATAAACGAACATAATAAAAATAAACGAGAGGCGAGGTTCGAACCTCAGACCTCTTGTACACGAACTTTACACTCAACCACTCGAGCACGGCTGCTCACGTTATTATCCATACCAATCCTTTTATTTAAACCAACTGTTTCAACTGTTTCAACAATTCGGCATAAAACATCCAAGACTGTTGCAGAAACCCAGCCCAACTCATCCAAAACTGTTTCAGAAACTCGGCCCATCATGTCCAAAACTGTTTCTGAAACTCGGCCCATCAGGCCTCCACCCACAGCTACAGTGATGCCTTGATCCGAGACAGGCCCAAGTACGGCCCACTTGTGTCACGGCTTATCCCTTCCGTGATTTACGGCAGTCAAATCTGCTTTCGGCTACAGCTGTCTGCCACAGCGCCTCGAGATTCCCTCGGTCCCCTTACACGCTCTCCACGCGCCAACAACTTTTCCGGGTTTCAGGGCGACTTTAATCCAACGCGTAGAATGAATCACAGGAATCGTCCATCCAACGGTGGAGATCTGCTCACCTCGCTCTATAAATAGGTGCATTCTGAGGGCGCAACTGTTCACTCCAAAGGAACGAAAATCTCTCCTGAGTTCCAGCCCCTCTCTCCCAACTCTTCAGCTTTCCTCTTCTTTCAAAACTCAAAATATTTCTTCTTCGATTCAATCCTTCTCTTCTGATCTTCTCTCCCATCTAGTTGATTCAATCCCATCTTTCCTCTGAACTTTCAGATCTCCAACACACCATCATCATCCTTAATCCCTTTAACAACAACTCCTTCAAACACTCGACAACTTTACTCTTCGATCTTCACATCCCCTCAACCCATCACCATGGAACCACGAACTCTGCAACTGATGGAGCTACAAACCCAGCAACAAATCGAGGATGGAGGAAACAACCAAGCAGCCGGGAGTAGTGCCAACACAGATTTCTGGCGAAGCCGTGCCAGGTGGGTTCCTACTCCAGATCAAATAAGGATCCTCAAGGATCTTTACTACGACAAGGGAGTTAAGCGCCCAACTACAGAGCATATTCACGAGATCTGTCTCCAGCTGAACCAGTATGGACATGTTGAGGGCAAGAACATTTATTTTTGGTTCCAGAATGTCAGGGCTCGAGAGAAGCAGATGAAGAGGTGCAATCAGGCTGCTCAAGTGCCCATGGGAACTAGTTCTCCTGGTACTGGTGGATCCATTGATCTCAATTTTGGGTCCACTGGTTCTACTGGTGCTGGTGGATCCATCGACATCAATTTTGGGCCAGCTGGTGGATCCATTGACATCAATTTTGGGTCCACTAGTTCTACTGATGATGGTAGATCCATTAATCTCAACTTTGGTTCCACCGATTCTACTGGTAATGAAGGATTTCTTGATTTAAATTTTGTTTCATATTCTTCCTCACACTTCAACACTAATACCAGTACAACTCTTTTGGCACAACAGGAGGACAAACATCCCTGCAACAACGAGGAGGAGATCACCAGGAGATTGAAACCCTTCCATTGTTCCCCATGCATGGTGAGGACATCTTGGGCATCATGAAGACTACTTCCGAGGGAGGTAGCGGTTATGGCGGTGGCTCTCACATTTCCCTTGAGCTCAGCCTCAACTCCTACAGAGATGCAGACATGGCTTAGTATAGAGTATTATTATTATTATTATTATTATTATTATTATTTTTTTTTTTTTTTTTTTTGTAAATAGCTGAAATTAATAAGACTGAATGAATGCATTTTTTTTTTTTTTTTTTATTTTTTTTTTTATTTTATTTTTTTTTTTTTTTATTATTATTAAAAAAATATAGGACTCAAAAATATTTATAGGACACAAAATGAAAGACAAAAATATTTATAGGATTCAAAATGAAAGACAAAAATATAAATCCCTTCCCCCACACTTAAATATTGCATTATCCTCAATGTAATCAATTAAAAGCATGCAATGAAATAAGTAAGCATATAGGGATGGAATTTACGAAAATAACTACTAAAACAAAAAGAAAATGGAGGAGTAAAAGGGGAAGAGAAAGCAAATCTGATTATATTCTGAATTGGGTTGCCTCCCAAGCAGCGCTTGTATTTTACGTCTTGCAGCCAGACGGTACCTACATTAAATAAAGTTAGTAACTTAATATTAACAAAGAAATACAAAAAAAATAAACAAGTAACTATGAATTACAAACTACAAGTATAATTAACAAGTATTTTGTACATAAGACACAAGTTAAGTACACAAGTGAGTATAAAACGTAAAAAGTATTTTTACAAGTATAAAGTGTGAAACAACAAAATAATTTACACGTAAAGAGTATGCACAAGTATTTCTTTTGTTATAAACATTATTGATATCAAATCTAATTCCAAGCGGTAAATCAAGTGGACGTGCGGCCCAAGTATAGTCGTCTAGACACAAAGTCCCTCCTACATCCGTTGGGCAACCTTACTGAAATGGCCAGGTAGGGGAGGGTGAACACGAGAGGAAAAATCCATTTTGGCATGAGCTAGGCCCATTTGTAAGCACTTCTGGATTCAAAAACCCGTCATGAACGTTGTCCCCTTCCTAGACACCATCTCACATAGGATATTCTTACTAGGATGTAAAAGGTCCTAAGTGTGTTAGACAGTTCAATGAATGTTAATAAAGGCCGCCCTCAACCTTAAGGGACCTGAACTAGGTACCAATAAGGGGTTTAGGCCAATATTAATAAACACGACTTCACCTATTCCTTCTTTAATTTACAACTCACAATTAAACTCGTATTCAACAATAAAAAAAAAACAACCTAGTTAATTTAAACTAAGTATCAAACAGTTTATATACAACAATTATAAACAAAAACAAGTGATTTTTCAATCCCCGGCAACGGCGCCAAAAATTGATATCCCCGGCAACGGCGCCAAAAATTGATACGCTCAAAGCAAGCGCATAATTTAACCCTGAAAACATCGTTAGTAGTATAAGCAAATAGGGATCGTTCTATTCCGGGGATTGAGGGTACACCTGTCATTGTCAAAAAAAACAAATAAAGAATTAAAATAATAAAGTAAAAATTATTATGTACAAAAATAAAATAAAGAATAAAAATATATACAAGTTAATATAAAAAGGGGGGTTTTGAGATTATAGAATTGGAATTAAAATTAAATGAAATAAAGAAAGTGTAAAAACACATATACAAGGGTGGAACACAAGAAACAAAGATCAAAACTACAATCATATGAATGAAATCCAATTACAATTCCTATAGTTGATTATCTATGTCATGAGAAATAAGTTGACCATGTGAAACATTCGAAGCAAATGATTTCCCATATTTTACTTTCCTTGAATATTTAATCTAAGTGAAAGCACCTAAATTAAACCTATTGAACATGCAATCATAGTCTAGAAAATTAGCTAATCAAGAACACATTCAATGCATGAAGAACAAAGAAAGGATGTCAACCAAAGTGCACAAACTAGTATGAAAAAGTCCATCTATTTGCAATCCTCCTTAATTGATTTCGACTTTTGTCCAAAGCCTTTACTACTTAAATCTAGCACCAATTACATGCATATATCCTAAGTTGGCCATCAAAGAACACATACATATAAAAGTTTTCCATAATCCAAAATCAATTAAGCAATCTCACATAAGCAACATAAAAATCAACATAAAGAAATCACAATTTTTATTCAAACATAGAAATTGGGCTTAAACTTTGCCCTTAATGTTATTGTTAACTAGAAACAAATTCCTACGAAATTAAATAAGGAAAAAGAATGAATTACACCGTGAGTTGGAGATGGAGATGGAGTGCTTGAAACGTTGAAATCTTGAATCTTGGAAGCAAGCCTTCAAGGTGGACGATGGAGGATATGATATTCCCGGCTCCTTCTTCTTCTTCTTCTTCTTACTTGAAAACGCAGAATTTTGCAACTAGAGAATGGAGAGAAAAATGGAATGGAAATGGAGAGACAAAGAAGATGAAATGGATGAAGGAATGTTTATTTAGAGTGAGAGGAGAAGGTGTTTATATAGGGAAGAAAAAGAAGAGTGAAATGATAAATGGAAGAAAAATAATGAAAGTGGTTTGTAAAATATGGAAAAGATGGAGTAATGATGAAATGAAAGCAAGGCATGAAGGTGTAGAAGTATGGAAGTGATGATGATCTATTGGAGCAGAAAAATATATCCAAGGAAAAAGAGAAAAGCATCTAGCTTTCTTCATGTGGGTAGGAAACATGAACATGTGGTGTTGAGCTGTTTTTAGATCAGTTTCTGCCCCTTTATTCCTTCAATTATTTCTCCAACAAGCATTCCCAATTTCACTATGACCTCTTCATAAAAAATGTTCCATTATGAGTGTAGATCACCCTGGTAAAATTTCATATTTTTATTCCATGTGGTTGGGCCGAAAATGCTGCTGGACCTCTTACAGGTCCAGTTTTCCAGTTTTGCTTCTGCAGGAAATTGGGCTGACTGTTTGAAGGCCTTCCGCTCAATTCTAGCTCTGGCACTCTTCATAAGAAACGATCCTTAGGATGTCTAGAATGGATCTGGAAAGTTTCAGCTCATTTGAAGTTCATTTGGTCCGGCGGCCGCTCCTTCTTCCTTGCTTGGCTTGGTTTTTCCTAGCCGGAGTAGGAAAATGTGTAAAATTGACATTTTAGTACATTTCCATTTTTCTCCACCATTTATAGGTAAGTGTGGACCTAATGCTCATTTCACCATCATTTACTCCAATGTACCTAAGAAAATAGAAATTGAGTTAAAAATCGATTCGTTAAGGAATTAACTAAGCAAAATGTGAGGAATTAACTATTAAAATACCACTTTAAAATGCTCCTATCATAACCACAAAAAATATCATAACAATTAATTTCTGATTAGCACATTAGACTTCTAATACATCTCGTTATAACTAGTCACCATAATAGTGTACTAATCCAAGTTCTTATGGTAGTTAAACATTAGCAAAGAAAAGGCAGCCCATGGTAGGCGACATTGGAAAATTCCGAAATTTCCTCAGAGGGGCTTGAGATTTCTGGCGCTTTGTGTACTGAAGAATAGGCTCCTTGACCTATAGACGAGGGAAAATATTGCACTTTCATTAGTCCTATTGCCTGTGATACAAATAGAGAGCAGTAGAGAATACATTTAAAAAAGATTTGCAGACAATAAGTTCGCAGATATACCATTGCATCATAAACAACAACTCCATCAAAAGTTCAAAACAGAATCAAATCAGAGATAGCAAGACTGGAACACACATATATTTCTTCTTTTTCTTCAACGAAATTGGTATATGCCTGCGGCGCCACAAATACGCAAGAGATTTAGACATAGCAAGACTGGAACATGTGGTACAAATAAATCGATCTACAATTCATGGACAAAAGTATTATTGATCGCAGACTCTCTTTTAGGCCAATATTGGCCTAAATAATTACCTGCAAATACGAATAATTACACATTAGTAACTCACACCAATGATAAATAAGACAAAGCTTAAACATCAGAGATATGATGTTATCTGAACCAAGAAAGTAAGCAAATAGTAGGAAAACTGACCAAATTACATATTATGCAGCAACAAATATTAAGAAACACTATTTTGTTGCCTGGATTCTAACCAAAGGTCAATTAGCAACCCAGCTTTGCATGTGCAATCCTTAGCAAAACTCAGATAGAGTAACGACAACCAAGTCTATCATGCACAAATTCCCAATTGTAAACCAGCAAACCACCTGGGAGTTAACATAGTGTAGAAGTTCCAAGAACACTGACCTCTAATCAATGCACAAAATCAAAATCCATAATACCACAGAACCAATAAACAAAATAAATCAAACTAATCCCCCAATACACAAAATTAGTTAGCCAAGTTAACATAGTTGGCGTCTGCTATTAGATTAAAGTCCAAACAATTTTCACTGTGCGTTATACCTAAGCATCTTCTTTTATCTTGTTTCAATTATTCTAACTAATTCAATTGATTCATCATATGCATGTAAATTCAACATGAACTGATCATGAACAATCATACATTCATACCAAACAAAAATAATAAGTAAAATCGTTTTAATTACCTGAACCAAACATGTTATCAAATATATAAACAAAATCAACTGTATGCCACATTTACTACTTCTGCCGGCTGGGACCCATTCTCCCCATGAATCTTCTTGTTTCTATTGTTCCAAATACCTCACAGAAGCACAAAAACTTCTCCAATTCATTCCCAGATGCAACTAACTTTGCCATTGGTCATTTCACAAATGTAATATGGTCATATAGAGAGAATAGTTAATTATTCCCTCTCATGGTTTTCTAGAAACCAGTACCTAGCGCAACAGCTACAACATCAATTCGTTCACTCATGTTACCGTACTTACCTATCTATTTGGTTGGTTTCACATCTCCTCACGACAGTAGGATTCCACAGGAGACCAGATTGGAGAATTGCTGGGTATCAAAAATAACAAATTCAAACTAAACCACTCATATCCTTTTTTCATCAAGACATCACTTATGATTCCTCGATCAACATTTTCACACCTAAAATGCCAAACATTATCACAGATGACAGACCTCAATTTCAAGTAAGTAAACTTTCACATCAAAACAGCTTGCATATCACTTGCAATATCTACAACACATATAAAAGACAGAATCAAAATCTCATGGTACAAAACTATTATACACACACACACACACATATTCATAGTGAAATTCGAAAGTTATCACATCACAAGTAACCCACCCAAAAATCCGAACTTATCCTAAACAAACCTGCAAATTCCATACCCCATTTCGATCGAAACCAGCTCAATCCCACCACATTTCAGGTTCAAATTATCTTCAATTCCATGTTTGATCGAAGCTACTTAAAGAAAACTAACTCGATCTGGTTTTTATTTTCGCAAATCAACCTAAAGCCTCATTGATTCAGTACCCAATTACACGAATTGAAACTGAAATAGATAGAAAATTGAAATTAAAACTGAAATCAACCTATAATAGATACAAAACTGAAATTGAAACCCAAATCAATCTATAATACATCTTTTTCAAAGAAATTGAAACTGAAATAGATATAAACTAACCGTGAATCAAATTTCCAAGCAGCCAGAAATCAAGGATTGAGGCTTCGATTTCGAACACCGATGAGAGGCAACGTGAAGGTAGTCAGCGAGTTTATGCGTTTGTTCACTGCGGCGCTGCGTGAGGCTTCGACTTTGAACACGGAAGGTTTCATGGCATTGTGTAATTGCTGAAAGGAAGAGAGGATAGAAATCGGTATTTTGAAAATTTCATTAAACTACAGTATTACCGCTACAGTGAGAAAAGCCCTTGCGTGCTTCTAAAAGCATGGGGTTGCTGGCTTCGGCTTTTCGACCAAAAGAAGCACTGGCTTCTGCCAAAAGCAGGGCAAAAGCAGGTTTACCAAACGCACACAGGTCAGGTGCTTATAAGCAGGGGAGCAAAAAAGCCCTCCAAACGCACCCTAATGGAACTACAAGTTCCCTTCGTGGGGCTGGGATATATCCAGTACACTGCAAGGGGCCCAGTGTATGAGTAGTTTCTAGTTATTATTATTAAAAGCCCACATAGTGACACAGCCATTTCATATTTGTATTTAAATAATGAATAAACCATTGCTGGTTTATAGTTTTTATAGTTGAAACGATATAATGATCTGACCCACTTTTAGGGTCTATTCAACTAAGTCTAACCTTTCTTAAATATTGTAATAAAAGTCTTTCCCAAGTTATTGCTAATTTCTAAGGGAAAATTTCGCAAACAGTACACCAAGTAAATGCAACTAATAATTCTTATACATAAAGTTCCAAACCAAATATTTCGGTACACGAAATCTGAAACTCGACCCACTATCAGTACACGACGTCAATTCTTGACACCAAAATGTCCATTATGCCCTCAGTTCTTTTTTTTTTTTTAATAATTTTTTTTCTGTTATTTTTTTTCCTTCGTTTTTTCTGTTATTTTTTTTCCTTCGTTTTTATCTCTTTCTTCTTCCTTCTTCCGGGCTCACTCCCTCGCTTCCAACGCCGCCTTCCTCACTTCCACGCTCACTCCCTCGCTTCCAACGCCGCCCTTGCCCTCCAATTGGTGAGATTTATGGTCCTACAGCTTATATTTGTAACTCAGCCAATATTTAGTCATGTGAAAAGAAAGAAAGAGATAAAAACGAAGGAAAAAAAAGCCGAAGGAAGAAAAAAAAAAAAAACAGAAAAAACGAAGGAAAAAAAAATAGCAGAAAAAAAAATTTATTAAAAAAAAAAGAACTGAGGGCATAATGGACATTTTGGTGTCAAAAATTGACGTCATGTACTGATAGTGAGTCGAGTTTCAGATTTCGTGTACCGAAATGTTTGGTTTGGAACTTTATGGATAAGAATTATTAGTGGCCTTTACTTGATGTACTGTTTACGAAATTTTCCCAATTTCTAATTACAATCGAACATAAAGAGAGAACAATTCATTCCTTTCATCCTTAGAAGTTTGCCCGCCTGATGCACATTGGAATTTAAGCAGCAGCTTTCTAGATATTTATCCAATATAATCCTTGAGAACATGGTTAGTTGATTTCATCATTATATTACTTTTCCTAGTTTTCATGTATACTCAGAAATGTTAATCGATCACTTGGATGAATTGACGACAGGTCGATTGTGGAAGCATGGCAAGTACTACAAGTGTCTGCAGTGCACCTATTTTGGAAGTTCTTAATCGTAATAACTTTAAAAAGTGGAGATTGCGGATGAAAACTTATTTGTTGGCTGAAGATCTATGGGAGGTTGTCGAAGCAATCAGGGAACCTATTGCAAAACTTGAAGATGATGAACCTGAATACAAGGCTTGGAAACGAAAGAATGCTAAGGCTTTATATGTGATCCAAAATTCATGCGGGTCGGAGATGTTTTATTTTATAAGTGAAACTGAAACAGCCAAAAAAGCCTGGGAGGCGTTGGAAAAAGTTTCGAGATTAACAGGTATGCTCTTTGTCAAAATTCAAAATTCAGAACTCAAAGAATATTCAAGTGTCTCGTTCTAGGATTATCATATATCAATCTATTTCCATGAGTGCAAGGTTTGTATTAACTGTCTTGGTTTGGAAACTGGTAGTAAACGCGTTCAATTCGCATGTATATATATCGGACTTGCACAAAACAGAAACTCAAATTACATCTTATGCTACTTTTTTTCATGAGTAATTCTTTGTTATTGAATACTTTGAGTTCAATATGTAATATACCCTTATTATAACTGAAAATAAAAAAGTGTGACTTTCTCCTAATTTCCTATAAAATATTTGGACGGGAGAGTTATAAAATGACAATTTTCACAAAAACTTGGCAGGACATGTTGAGAACAGTGCCGAAAACTTCGAGCCCTACATACCGTTCACCGAATTTGTGAGCGAAGGTGATTGGGATAAGGCAAAGGAGTGCCTTAAAATCAAAGAGCTAGATCTCCACAGCGCCGTAAGAGCAATAGATCCAAGAGACGAGTATGGAGACACAGCCATTCACGTAGCAGCCAGGGAAGGGCACGTGAATATCGTGAAAGAGTTGATGCTGTTGATGACCCAAGAAGATTTGAAAATGAAAAACGCTCAAGGTGACACAGCTCTTCATGTAGCAGCATGGAATGGGCAACTACATATTGTGAAACAGTTGGTGCCGCTGATGGGAGAAGAAATAAAGTTAATAAACAGCAATGGTGACACAGCTCTTCACTCAGCAGCCTATAATGGGAAGGTGGACATTGTGAAATACTTGGTGCTGTTTATGAGACCAAAAGACTTGAAAATAAAAAACAACAATGGTTACACAGCTCTTCACCTAGCAGTCAAGAAGGGAAATGTGCCTATAGTGAAAAATTTAGCGGCGTTGGTGGGAGAAGTGAGAGGCCCTGACGGTGACACTGCTCTTCATATAGCAGTCAAGATGAGGGCTAGAAAAATTGTGAAAGAGTTGGTGTCGTTGATGAGAAGGGAAGATTTGTCAATCAAAAATGATGAAGGCTACACAGCTTTTCACCTAGCAGTAAAGAAGGGTAATGTGCCTACTGTGAAAGAGTTCATGACAAAAGAAAAAGGTATATTTATTAATTATAATATCTCTAGTCACTTGATTATAAATACTTTATTCATTTGCGACATTAATTATATTTGTCGGTTGAAGAGTAATTATCTAGTAGTTTATAAATAATGGTATTAAATATACTAATTCCGAAGTTTATACTAATCTCCTTGGGTGTTTAAAGTGGGGATGACATTGGGATTTATGTGTAGAACCCTTTAGTATAGTTACATCCAGAATATATAATACATGATCGAATTAATACATTTCTTAATTGGCAGAGGGCAATTTTAATAGCTATACTCAGTTCATCACTTATGTGGCAATTGGTGATTGGGATAATGCAAAGGAGTGCCTTAATGATGATCCCTGTGACGCAATAACGATAGTGGATCCAAGAGACGGATATGGAGACACTGCTCTTCATATAGCGGTTAGAAAAGGGCATGTGCATATTGTGAAAGAATGGATATCGTTGTTGAAGGTGAGAAAAGAAAATTTGCAATTGAAAACCGTAGAAGATTTCGCAACTTTTGGTTCTAGTATAAATTTAGGCGTGACTGAAGAAGTTCTCATGGAAAGAGCCAAATACATGGTTGAACAGTACGAGAAAACACCTACCGCCATTTTGGATGTACAAAATTCACAAGGTTCCACAGCCCTTCACATAGCAGTATCAAAGGGTAATTTAGATATTGTCAGAGAGTTGGTGCCATTAATGAGAGAAGAAGATTTAGAGATAAAAGATGTTAAAGGATACACAGCTCTTCACAATGCAGTCGAGAAGGGTTATATTGATATTGTGAAAGAGTTGGTGCCATTAATGAGAGAAGAAGATTTAGAGATAAAAGATGTTAAAGGATACACAGCTCTTCACAATGCAGTCGAGAACGGTTATATTGATATTGTGAAAGAGTTGGTGCCAAAGATGAGACAAGAAGGTGTGGAATTAAAAACAGACGAGGGCAACAATGCACTTCACCTTGCAGTCATGTCGGGGCATATGAATATTGCGAAAGAGGTGATGTCATTTATGAGAAAAGAAGCTTTGGAAGAAAAAGACGGTGGAGGTTATACAGCTTTAGGATGTGCGTTAGAGGTACGCAAGGATGAAGAAGTGATGGAAATAGCCAAGTACATGGCTGAAAACAACAATAAAGTATTTGGCATCCGTGTGCCTCCTACTAATTGGATTCCAGTTGTCGCCTGTTTCGCTAAGGGAAAATCCCATTTGTGTCCCTATCTCTATTCTGTTACTCCGCTTGAATATCTAATGCCCGAGCGCGATACGGATGGCGCGTACTTGATTGTCCTGTGCTTTAGAGGGAAGAAGTTTGGTAAGAGTCTCAACAACTGTATTTATGCCAATTTGCATTCCTTTTTTATAAATTAAAAAAACGAAATTTAAGAAAGAAAAAAAGATGAAATTTAACAGCTATATTTAGAAAGAAAACGTGGTTTTCCTTTTCCTTTTTTTTTTTTTGGTGAAATCTGATTTTTTTTTCCTTTCTTTACCACTTTATCCTTTATGTGTCATTTTTTTAATTAAAAATTTCAATCAACCATGGGATGAAGAGTTAGCTAAATAGTTTATTCTCTCAACACAATCTCCATGCGTGTGTCGGTTATTCTTTATTTATTTATGTTTACGTGTATAAAATTAATTTTGTAGTTTTTTCGCTAGTGATATTTTGTTGTCCTTTTCTTTTATTGCTGTTGCAATTATAAAAGTAGTTATAAACTGGAGTAGTCTCCCATTTTTAGTTTTTTGGATCTTTTTCTAGTTTTTAATATTTCCAGTTACCATCATATTCTTTATATGTTAGATTATATATTCTAGAGTTTTAATTAATTAAGGTCATCATTGCTAGTTTAAAATTTAACCATTTGGGGATGGAGTTGACCTATTAGTTTTAATTAATCAAGGGTACCGTAGGTAGTTCAAAAATTTCATCATTCTAAAATGAAGTTGACTTTTTTTTTTTTTAAATGAAGTTGGCTTAATATAATAGACTCGCCCCTGAGCACATGTCAATTGATTTTTATTCTTATTTGTCTTTAAATTCGAAAATGTTGTGCTCATCATAATTTTGATTTTTTCTTATTTTTTTTTTTATCAAATAAACAACTCATATATAACAACTAGTCTATTCTTTCAAAAAAAAAAAAAAACTAGTCTATTGTGAGTCGAACTCACGACTTCTCACTTACAAAAAAGAGATCTATGCCACTGGACCAAATGGTACTTGGCTTTTCTCTCCTATTTTTGTGGCAAATATATTTTTATTTACTATATTATCTACATGTATAAATATAAGTATATTATTATGTGTTGGAATACATGGAAGTTTAACCATGAAAAGATGGAGATGACTTAATATATAAGAGAAATTGTCCCGTGGTTATGTTTACGTGAGTGGAGTTTTTTAATTTTGTTTTAACATTTTTGTCCCGGATGATTAAATGTTATTCATGATGTTTAATATTTGAGGGTTAGAAAGGTAAAAGAATTATATATATTATTATATTTAATTTAGTCAAAAAGAATTATTTAACAATCTTTTGGATAGTATTTGATCAAAAAAAAAAAAACAATCTTTTAGATAAGTTTTTCTTCTTGCAACTACTTTTTTTTGGGTAGAAGAACACTTTTCTACCAAACCACCTAGTTACCACTGAGTTGTGTTTGAACTTGGAAACCCCGTAACATTAAGGCACTCAAACCACTAAGGAAAGCTATTATTTGCAGTTTAAGTTTTTTTTTTTTAATTTATTATAAATTTCAATGTTTCTTTGTTTATTATTCTACCCTCTATATGTTATGAAATTTTAAACTAGCCTCTGAATTAATACAGAAACTTAACCTTAATACCCGCCCAAACGTATGTAACTTGGTTTTTTGAAAATTTGATGAAATTGCGCTTCATTAATCAAATATTGAAGCATAATATTTGAAAATTTGAAAATTTATGTGTTAGCTTAAACTACCCTTTGAATTAATATAGAAACTTAATCTTAATACCCGCCCACCGTATGTAACTTGTTTTTTTGTTTTATATGTCTTATTGGAAGCTTCAATTCATACCTCCAAAATTGGCATTTGGACCTCCCTACTTAATAGACCTCCAATCACTTTTACAAATAACTGATATGCTATCAACACCTTCCTAATTTTTCAAAAATGCCTATTGTCCAATAAAATCATTAAAAGCCTTTTATTTGGAAAATCTTATTCATATCTCCAAAAGCCCATTGTACTGCTCTTTAACCCTTCCCCCTCTCACTATTCTTTAACCCTTCCCCCTCTTACTGACTAAAAATTCTTATGAATTTCATATTAATAGAAATACATATATGAATTCATGTACAAAAAAAAAAAAAAATAAAGAACAAGAAAATCATGGGAGATGAAAAAGGATGGGGTCTATATCTGGGATATCTCAATGGCCTGAAGGCAAAATGTTAGAAGCTGAAGATGTCTTGAATTTTAAATACACAGATCCATTGTAATCAAGATAGTGAAAAAAGAAGAACATAAAACTTCTGATCCCCTACCTTGTGCGAAGACTCCGAAAGGATGCTTTGCTCAATTACTGAATCGTGCTTTATTCCATAGAGCTTGATGTATATTTTAGGGTTTACATTAGAGAAGAAGGTTTTCTCTTAGTTGAAAAAGCTTGGAGGTAAGAAGAAACTTTTTTTTTTTTCCTTGTTTTGTGTCCTTATTAGTAATTTCACATGAGTTGACAAAGTCAACTATAACTTGGAAAAAGAGAGAGGTCTAAATGCTAATTTTGGAGGTATGAATAGAACCTCCATATCTTATTTTTGTATAAAAAAATAATTTTTTTATTTTTTATCGAGATCACACGGTATCCTCAAAGGTTTTTTAGGCCTAAAGACTAATCCAAGTTGGAAGATCTTGTCAGAACGTTTCCTCCCCATTGGCCACCAAGAATAAAACAATAACTTAATTTCGTCAATAAAAAAAATAAATTAATTCTGCATGTCTCAGTTTCATCCTTCAGATAGTATTTTTCTTCTCATGCAACCCTCATTGAAATGTTTTTTTTTTTTTTTTAACATACTATCCATCAGTGTTGTTTTAAAACTTATATTATAATTAAGCCACCATATGTTTTTATCCTCATAAAGCCTCCAAAGTATAAGAAATATAAATATTTACAAAAATGCCACCGTATTTTATTTTTCATTATTTATGAAATTGTCACTGCATTTAAACAACTCTTGCGGAAGAGTACGTAATGGTATTATGATGGCAAATAATCCCCATTATTTACGAAAATGCCACATCTTTTTCTGTCTGTAAATGACAGCGGAATCGTGTGTAACGGTCATTCTGGCTTGAGTGTGGCACAAGTTGCTTTTAGTTTGTTAATGCTCCAAAATGTTTTCTGGATGCATTACTATATGATTGTAATCAACTTCATTGAGTTCTAATATATGAAGTTATTTCCTTGATTCAAAAAAATGAGGTGAGACTTGCTCCCTGCATCTTCTGCCTCCAAGAAAGTTATATCACCTAATCTCTTATTTGATTAAAAAATAATATATATTTACACACACACATATGTATGTTTTAATATTGTTGTTTAATTCTTTTGTGTTCACTCTACTTTAGATATTGCTTTGGACTTACTTCGGCGTTGCCCTAGATTGGCCATCAATCCAACCGCCGGGGGATCTTCCCCTATAATGGAATTGACTGGCATGCATTCTGCATTCTTGAGTGGAACCCAACTTGGATTTTGGCAATATTTGATCTATAACCGTGAGTCTTCTTCCCCTCTGTTGATATATACTAGCCTCTCACATATATGCTCACACGTTTAAATCAATTTTCTTTGAGTCTTTTTGTTTAGTTTTTACTTTCCCAACTGTAAATTAATTAAAAAAAAAAAAATTCAACTACAGTTGAGACTTGAGTAGTAGTATTTTTTTTTCTGTTCTTCTACTTTCATATATTCTTATTTTTATTTTACCAAATTATTCTTTACATGTTACTTTTTTATTGTTAAAGTTTTAATCCACTGGGTTATTAAAAAGGGAAAAAGTCACAAAAAGTACCCTAACTTAAACTCATTCTACACTTTGGTACCTCATCTTCTAAATAAATCATTTTGGTACCTCAACTTATTACTTCTATATAACATTCATACACGTCGTTACTAACACCGATAACTCAAGTGTCATGTGACCTTTTGTCATGGGTGTTTTCGTCCTTTAATGTTTTCCCTCTAAAAATCTCATAGCTTTTAAGCTTTCACCAGATCAGGAAGAATTTTGGACAAGAGGAACATTCTGATTATGTACTCATGTCTCTCTATCAAATGTTTCATTCCACGTTTCACATGTGCAAAGTTATGGAAATGTATGTATAAATTGGTTTGATTGCTCGAAGGTAACCTTGAAAAAAATGGAGCATGAAATTAACAACAATGAATTAACATGTACATTTCCCATTTTAATTTGGATCAGAACAGTGGTGGTGGTCACAATTTTGTTCCCTCCAAAATACTCCCTCCAAATTACATTGACTGCAAGTCTGCAATCATGATTCGGAATGTTGCCAAGCAATAACTGACTAATAGATAAGGGTAGGGGGAAATGTAAATAGACAAAAACACCCATAGAAAAAGGCTCAAAAAGTCATGTGGCACTTGAGTTAACGGTGTTAATAACGGCGTGTATGAATGTTATATAGAAGTAATAAGTAGAGGTACCAAAATGATTTATTTAGAAGATGAGGTATTAAAGTGTAGAATGAGTTTAAGTTGAGATACTCTTTGTGACTTTTTCCCTATTAAAAATTTTAAATTGCTAAGTTTTGTTTGCTTAATTATATAACACTAAATTATAAGTTTATAACTTATGTTCCTTACTTATTTCAATTAATTTAGGACTAAATTTAATTTGCCTCCTTCAATTTTGGGTCAAACATTAGTTCAGTTTTTGATTTTTTTTTTTTAATCATGATCATCCTTGCACTTCCAATTTTCATCACCTGCGTTCAAATTTAAAATTTGCCTACATTTGTGACGTCACAAGCTGACTTGGCACTAGCGTGAGAGCTTACTTTTTAGACTTTGAACCCCTAAGAAGGGCAAAATGGAGATCTCCCCTTTCTGATGAACTTCTCCTTCAACCTCTCCCTTCAACGAATACAGCCACACCTCACTCTCCCATTTTCTTTCTTTCACTTCTCCACCAAATTCTCATTAATTCCACCCTAAATCTACCCCCCAATTCAAAACAAATGGTTTGAAACAAATGGGCATCCGCCGTCCTCAGCCACCTCAACTGCTCTAAAGACCCCTATTCCAAAACGCATTGCATCATCAGCCTTTAATGTCTCACATCTCCAAAGCCGTAGTGGAGGTCGAGGTCAAGTTGTGTCACGCCCCGAATTTTGAATAAGTAAATTCAAATCCGAAACGCGATAACTTAACCAAATGCCCAAAATACTTAGAAACTTTTTCAAATAAAACTGAGCAACAACAAACGTCAATAAAGACTCGATCACTTAAGTCGAATATCACATCAACAAGTGTATACAAAACTCGAGAGAATTGATATACAAATGTCCACGCTCGCTAGGAGCATACCAAAAACAGCAGTACACTAACAAAAATAGGTTCTGAACCTACACTGCTGTAACCACGCCCTCGTACTCAGCCTTGGTGGTCCTCACCTGCAGGAATAACCGCTACACCATGGAATAGTGCACCGGGATTGCAAACAACAAACCCGGTAAGCTTTTTAAGCTCGTATGAGTAAACTCAATTAAAATGACTCACGTCACTCATGCTTATAATTTCTCAACTCGTGAGATAATTTAAACCAACAACATTTAACTCTACAAAACACAACCAAACATACAATCACACTAGATAAAAATTAGTAATCCCTGCATAGAAAATTAGTTCAGGAGATCACCTAAAATCACACAACTCAAAATCATAGTAATCCCTGCGTGTATTTTAGTTCAGGAGATTACAATTAAATCAACCATTAGAATGAGAAGGAAAATCAATAAGGAAGTCAAACAACTCACACTAAAATCAATGATCACCCACCAACTCCAAATTAAAGTCGATGATCACCCATCAACTCCCAATAAATCATATTTTCTCAACTCACACCCTAATATAAAATCAAGTTCCTCCTCGGACAACAAAAGAAAGCATACACTCGAAACTCTCTTTTAAAAACATGTACTCTTGAGTGCCACAAAGTTATCCCCCAAGAAGTACAACTGCAGACAGACTAGAGCTCTAACTGAATCGTAACCTGTCACCTCTGCCGAGGTTCAGCCTTACGATATCTTTACACCCAGGTTTACCACTGTAACCTTCAGACTTCAGACCTTTCGGCCCTCAGAACAAAACCCAGGTTTACCACTGTAACCTTCGGACTTCGGACCACTTGGCCCTCGGAACAAGACATTTAAAGAAATCCCACACGACTCACAAATGTCACACCACAACTCCAAATCACTCTTTCAACAATATAAATCATCAAAAGTCTACATATCACATGCCACACCTTCCAGATATATATATATATTCTACGTAAATATATATATACGTAGTCACCCACTCAGGGATGTCACTAATACCAACTATAGTTTTACAAATTAACTACTCGAAAATCATTTTATATCAAAACCATGTTTTAACTTACCCATGAACCGTTGTCGATCAAGTTCATATATTTTAAAACAAATAATTTATTTTGATAAATATGATTTTGCATACTAACAATTAAATCTACTAAATTAAACATAACTAATTTATCGACCGAAACACCGTGAGATTTACTCACCTCTAAATTCCCGCTGCATCTTCTATACAGCTCAAAATGACAATCGCAACCGTCCGCCCAAACAAAACCGTCAATCACCTAATCAAATACGGTCCTAACTTAGCAATTGATTCATAACACACTTAAACGACGATCCAACGGTCAGATTCTCACGGATTGCCCTTGGGATCATCCTATCAAAATTATACAAAGATCCAACGTTGGGATCCTCGCGGATTGCAAACCGAAGATAAAGCATAAAACCGAAACCCTAGCATGCATCAACTTTCTCCAAACTGACCTTATAATATATCAAAACGACCGTATCGATGCGTAGATGAATAAACTGAAAACAGAACACAAAAAAGACGCTGGACTCTCAGCCACGCGCCACCACAAGCGGCGGGTCAACGTGTGGTCAACGGTGGCGGTCAACGCCGGGTCAACCACCTCCGATGCAAAAGTCGTCAACTACAAATCTGTTCATATTGAAGAGATGAGCAACCTACATACCTGGAGTTAAGCGAGATTCGGTCTAGATCGTCCTAGATCAAGCTTGGAAGTTGGATTAATCTCGAGCGTCAGATCACGTTTCCAGATTCAACCACAGCCGCTGATTTTCAACGCTTGATCTTTCGCTCCACACACCAAATCGTGATGCAAGGCCTATATGGGAATGATCAGGAGGAGGAGACGAACCCAGAACCTTGAAGAAATCAACCGGAAAGTCGCCGGTAATCGGAAAACCGGTCGGATCCCAATCGTACAACTGAGGCCGCCTTCGATCTCCTTCTGGGGTGCTCCACCGGTGAAACCAACACCAATGGTCGACGACGGAAGCTGAGGCGAGTCGGTTCAGGCCGGGTCCACCGCTGCTAGTGGCCGGAAAACAGAGATGGGTCCGGGTCGGGTCACCGTCGGGTCGCACAGAGTGAGGAGAGAGAACGGAGAGAATTTGGGGGAGAAAATGAGAAAATGGGAAATTTTGGGGTTTTATGAAAAATCCCGGAATTTTTGCTATTTATAGAAATTTCCCAACTTTTCAATCGATCATAACTTTCTCATACGAACTCCGATTTCCGTGATCCACATATCCACGAACCCGTATCGATGCGCTCTACAACTTTCGTGAAACAGAATCCTAACGTAGAAAAATGTCAAACTTCGTAACCCCCCTAAAACGTGCATTTCGAATAATTATTCGTCCGGAAATAATTCTACTCCACCTTCGAACCACGAAATCGTACTAATAAACACTTTATTAAATCCCAGAAATTCCAAGAAATTAATAACGAATTTTCGGGGTATTACAAGTTGAGGCTTCCGGATGCTACGGCCCACGACCAAGTTACCACTTTGCTAGCCACGTTCCACCTCGAAACCCACTGCCAGGAGAATCTCTTCTTCTTCAAAGCCGAGCTCTCGGTGCGCTGAGCAGTCCTCCGACTCTAATTCTCCAACCGAAACCTTCTCGGTTCCTTGACTTTGAAGGCGAAGGCGGTGCAAGTTGACGGTAGAGAGAGGTTGAAGGAAAAGTTCATTACGAAGGGGAGATGTCCATTTTGCCATTCTTAAGGGTTCAAAGTCTGAAAAGTAGGCCCTCCTGTCAGTGTCAATTCAGCTTGTGACGTCACAAATGGAAGCAATTTTGAAATTTGAACGCGGGTAATGAAAATTGAAAGAGAAGGGATGATCATGTGTCACGCCCCGAATTTTGATCACAAATAATAATACAATTAAATCAAACACAAATACTCTAGGAGTGATGGTTCGGACATCAATACTAACTACCTGTAAATTTTGTTCCTTCTAACACAAGCAACCAAGATGTCCCAAATCCACAATATGAATATAGACTCGTTCTTTAGAGTCACATATTAGATTATACTAAGTTTACATATTAAATTGAAACCGCAATTCAATAAGTAAACTCATGCACTACGTTCAGTACATAGCAGAAGATGAACAAGTGCATAACAAAATTAGGTTGCTAAACCTACTACTGTAACAATAAGGAAGCTCTACGGCTTTAACCACGCTCACCCTAACCTGCAGGATAACCTCCACACATCATGGAGTAGTGCACCGGATTGCAACAACAAATCCGGTAAGCTTTTACAAGCTCATGTGAGTAAACTCAAACAACCAAAACAGAACACATGCTTAAGTTATCTCAGCCTAGGAAATCAACAAGCATGTATCACAGTAGAAAACCTCAATTTTTTAATCATAGTCAAAACAAAACCACTTCAAGTAATGTTTGAAATCATTTTAACGCTCAGGAAAATTACAAAATCACACCAAAGCAACTCACACTAAGAACAAAAAACAACCTTTTTCAATTCAAGGAAGCAACTCACACAATCGTGAGAAATGCACCCAAATCAACTTGAGGAAGCAACTCACCCAAATCGTGATAAATCTCAACATCCTTTCTTCAAAATCATATAAATTAAAATCTCAACAATTCAAATATGAAAACCAGACCCATCTTGGAAGGTAAACGAAAGAATACACTCGAAACTCTCTTATAAAACACGTAATCATGAGTCGCAATAACACTCAGTTACCCCCATGAATTACAATGGTAGACAGACTAGAGCTCTAACTGATTGTAACCAATCACCCGGCCAAAGGCTTGGTTCTCAATTTCATGCCTTTTTCATCGTTTGTGACCTCTGATCTTCCGACCCTTCTGGTCTTCAAACCCATCTCATCTTCAAACCCATCTGGTCTTCAGACCATAACATTTTAAAGAAGTCGCATAGGACTTAAAAATGTTACTCAAATCTAAATAAAATATTTCACACGCTTCGGCACCATTATTATCTCTGATACAAAGGCCAAAACATTTAAAAAGGTCGCGCAAGACTAAAAATGTTACACAACAGTCAATGCTTTTCAAACAATACATCATTTCCACAATATATTGTTAAGTGCTGATGTGGATTAAATATAAACTACCTTTTTTCAGACATGGCGATGACTGTTTTTTTTCTTTGCTATTTCTTTATTAATTTGTATATTCGTTAGGCCCTAAAGAGTTTTTAGAAAAATTATTATCTTATGAATTTAGTGAGATTTTCATTTTAGTGCACTGGCTTTAGTTTGGACCAGAAGAATTTATTATTTGACTGAGATTATTAATGTAACGCCCCAAACTGCACATCACCAGCTTGGACACGTCACAGTGGCACGTGTCTCTAAGATATAAACCAAAGGTTCAATCTACATCCCAGAAACCCGTAACGCATTTTGTAAAATGACCTTATTCAAAAACCGCACAGCGAAAACACTTAAATTTTTGAGGTGAACCTTTAAATCATCAAATAAACTTTGTTCACTTAGAACTTGGCATGACCCATTTCTCGAGACATAACAAACTTCGAGAAATAAAGAATTTAGCAAAGATTCAATATTCAACCAATGTTCAACAATATCTGGAATGGCAATGTTCAGGAAATAAAGGTCAAGAGTAGACCCAAAACCTGATTCCTGTATGAAAGTTTGTTTAGCGATTCCACACACCCTGCTTCGTCTTCCAATGCCGTCACTAATGCACAGTACCTGCATACACACTGTTGTAGGGGTGAGCTTACGTCCTTGTTGCTTTATAGGACCTACCCCAGCTAGGTTTGATAACCAATAATATTTTTGGGATCCCAGTATGAAAACAAAATGCATATAAATCAGAACAACAAACTTAAAATATTTTCCATCTTAAAACCTGATGCATGAAATTCAAATAAACACAGCGCCACATATTACCTGTTGGCCAGTCCCATAGACCCATTACATGACGTTACCTCACACAAATTTTAGGGTAACAAGAGCGTCCGTTACGTAGCTACATACACGGAATCAAGTTGTCATTGTGATCGAAGCAGCTTTCGACTGGTGCAGCTAACCCTCCGAAGGTTAAGGGGGTCAAACACAAAAAGAACAAATCTTCAGTTTGTGGTATTGAATTTACCTTCAACCATCAAAGTAACTCAATTTGTGCTAACAGAGGTCTTAAGCAAGCATAAACTTGCAGCCACTGTGCTCTGTGATCGTCGATAAGAGCACATCCCAATTCTCTCCTTCAGTCCGAAGTGCAGCAATTCTTAATTCTAGGACGAGAACCAATATCGAAAACAAGCCCAGAAACTCCAGAGCAGTCGCCGGAAATAGGAACCCACGATGGTGATCGAAACCATGAAAACATCAAATCCCTAATCCTTGACCGAAATCGAAATTCAAATATACCAGCATGTAAAACATGAGGAGGCGACCTATCGCAAGCAACCTAGATGGTGATCGTTGTCGCCGGAACCCGAAAACAACCCAAATATCAATGTGGTCAAAACGTAACCAGAATTGAAAACCAATAATAACAGCGTGTAGAGCACGAAGAGAGGATCAATTTCGGTACCTTAAACAATCCCGAGAATCGCCGGAAAACGCCACGAATACGCGGGAAAACTCAAACCTTCACGGCGTCGATTCTCGCTCCATAACCCACGAATGGACAATCGATACCAGAGGGAGGTCGGCGCCGGAGAGTCGATCCAAACGCAACCGGTTAGCCGTTGTGAAGTGGCCAAACGACGGAGTTTCGGTCGGACCCAGTCGCCGGGTCGAAAGTGTGAGAAGGTTCTGGTGTGATCTGGTGTGTTGACCTCACTCTAGTAATTGTGTACTCAATTTCAACAGCTCAGATTAAGAGGTGGAGGATTTTGAAGATCCAGATCGAGCCACTTGATTTCTATTTTTCTTTAATACTTTATTTAATTGTGAAACTTCTGAAAATCACTAAAAATAGCTCGGATATCTGAAAAATTCTCCCGAACTTCTCACGAACTCGTCGTGTCATGTACATTATTATCAAACTCTTAAATCAAGAATTTTACGTTTTGAAAAATTCTGAAAAGGGTGCAGCTATTGCCACCCTACCATTTTCTTTGTTCACCCTACAAATATTTGAATTATTGAAAGACTATATTACCCAAATGCAAAATGACTAATAAGTACACTAATTTTCTAAAATTCAAATCTATAAGGAAAACAAAATACATAACTAACTAAATACAAAACTACTTAATTTCTCTTCTAAAAACATTACTTCTCCATCCAAATTTCAATCTATTACAATTTTTTTTATCGTTTTATTTCAATTCGTTATTCAATTCACAAAACCATTAGTGTTAACTTCATCAAAGTCTTTGTAAGACCTTTATGAACACCGAAAGTAAAAAATTTAAAACACGAAAAAAAAAAATCAATCTTTTCTTCATTGCTCATAGTAGCACTTACTAATTTTTTAATATGGATTGAAATAAAACGAACATTGAAACTGAATGGAAAAAATAAAAAAAAATGGAAGTAAATCAAATTATGATTTTATTAGGAAACTTTAATATATTTTAGTACGTCTTTTTAATTGATATAAATTAAATGAGAAATTTTCGTTGAACAAAATTTCTTTTTTAATTTGATATGTCATATGATGGAGGATATTTGTGGAAAAAGAAATAGGTTAGATAAGTAAATATAATAATTAAAATTAAAATGTAGGGTGTAATGAGCAAGTAGGGTGAACAAAAAAATTATAGGGTGGCAATAGCCGCACCCTTCTGAAAAATATTCTCCAGCATTTCAATAATTAACGAGATCATCGGACGATATCAATTCAATTCTATAAATAAATTTTCGGGGCTCACAATTAATGTGTCAAACATTCATTTATTGAGATTTACTGTATAGGGAGTTTAAAGAGGAGGATATATAGGACATTTTAAAAAGTCAAATTAAAATTAATATCCTAAAAATAAATAGGATGTGTGAATATAGATTTTGGGTGTGTAATAACACCCCTTTATTGTCAAAAAGTCAAAAAAAAACAAAAATAACAACACCATTGATATACTATTCACTTTTATTGATAGGTTTACGCATTGAATCTGCTAATTTGAACACTTCTGATACTTGCATCAATATTTCAAAACAAGAGGATGATCGAGACAATCAAATGGATCTCATTCGCTCAGGTACCTTGCATAGTATAATTATAACCATGACTATTGTTTTTTTTTTTTGTTTTTTGTTAATTGTTCCGTGAGAGAAATAATATTTGACAAGTTTTTTTAGTTGTGTTCCATTTACTAGAGCATCTCCATGCCAACTTCCCTATATCTTGTTTTTTTCTATTTTAGGAGAAAAGATGCATTTTTTTTTTTTGCTCAAACAGCTTTTAGAGAGAGTGAAGAGAGAGAAAACAAAAATATCTGTATTTAGAGCAAATTGTATAATTATAGGGAATCATCTTTTAGGAAGTTTTTTTCTCGTTTCTCTCTTCTGTCTTCAAATTATTATTATTTTCATCATTAATTATTTGATTATATTTTTAAAATTTTAAATATTTAACCATGGATAATAAATTCTAATGAATATAATAGAAATCCTGTTGTGATTGCGGAAGAAAAATTATAAAGAATTTAATTTTTAGTGGATTTTATCAGGAAACTATTAGAGATGCACTTATATGTATAAAACTTTGGGGCCGTGACCACTTACCCAATTTTAGCTTAAAAATTGCCCAATTACTCCACTAAGAGTTTTTTAACCCCATTTATCCACTCTAACATCTGCTGACAGTTTTACCCCTATTAATTAAATTGAAACTCATCTCTCAGACTCTCTCTCTCTCTCTCTCTCTCTCTCTCTCCGATCTCCACCTCCAGTTTCTCTCTCTCTCTCTACCTTCGGCCGACTGCCAGACTCTCTCTCTCTCTCTTCTCAGAAAAGCCTCCTCCAGGTCGTCCGGCCACCTCCAGGCGTCTCACAGGCCCGGTCAATCCGAACCAGTCCGAAATCCGTCGGGTAATCCTTGGCCAGATTGTTCCTGTCGATCCAGTCCGATCCCTCCGCCGACACGCTCGATTTCAGATCCTCCCACTTCTTGTACTCAATGAATCGGACGGCATAGTTTTGGGGACGAGGATCTAGGGTCGTGTTGGGCTCTAGGGTTGGGGGATTCTGGTGGGGTTTGAAAATGGAAGAGAGAGAGATGGAGACGGAGATGTTGATGGAGACGATGATGAAGAAGAAGGAGAATGATGACGTGGCGGTCTGAGGAGTAGTCATAGTAGTCATAGCAACTATGCAAGTATTATTTTCATGGCCCTCTTTCTATCCATTGCGGCAACTATTATTTATTTATTTTTTTTTTTTTGGTAAATTTGGCAGAAGGCTTATAAGGAAAGAAGAAAGAAGAATGAAAAAAAAAGTTTTATTGAGTAGTTATACATGTCTATTGCGGGGCAATAATAAGATTATTGGGAGGCAATAATATGAGTATTGGGGGGAATAATATGCATATAAATTGATCAATTGTGCCTGTAGTGTATTCATTTTGGTTTTGGGAGTTTATGCAATTCACTAGAGGACAATAATATGATTATTGGGAGGCAATAATATGAGTATTGGGGGGCAATAATATGATTACTAGGGGGCAATAATATGGTTACTGGGTATTATTAGGGGGCAATAAATTCAGACGCCGGAATCCGGTGACCGGTCGCCGGAGTCGGGTCACCAGTCGCCGGAGTTCGCCACCAGAGTCAAGCAAGGTCTCCAATGACTTATTTCTCTAAGTGACAAAAAAGGAGAGGGCAAAATTGTCCCAAAAATAAATAAAGATGAATTAAAAAATACTTAATTGGATATTAGGGAAATAATCTCTTAGAGTGTTTGGGTAAGTGGGCAATTTTTAAGCTAAAATTGGGTAAATGATCATTTCCCCTAAAACTTTTTGATTATGATAAAGTTTGGCCTGATGATCTTGAAAATGAGTTATATTATAAGTTTTGAGGATAATTTAGGTTGTTTGAGTTGTGTATTTAATAAAATGATTGAATAAAAAGTCAATGAGTGGTATATTAAGTCAGGAGTGTGTATTAAGTATTTAGGGATGTGTGAATAAAATTTCTTAAACTCAAACCATAGAGAAAGAAAAAAAAAATGAAAATCCTATGCCTAAGTTTCCAGATTAGTTCAACGAATTCAATGTAATTTTTCGAACAATTACCCGATCTAATTCTCTTTTCACTATATTTTTCATTTGATTTCAAAGTCTCAGCAGATTCACCTTCTGATGAAACTTTCATTGACCTAAAAAAAGATCAACATAGAGATCTACCATCCTTCTAATCTTGTTGCTAAGCTTTCTAAGTAAGCCCACATTCCTGTTGAGGTTATCAAGGATCTTGGTCATGGTTTTGGTTAATTTTATTGATTAGCCGTCTATTCTGGTCAAAAATGTTTTGGACTTGTTCAAAGCTCTTATGAAATGTGTGCATAACCTTGCTATTTAATTGGACTCCATTTTCTATGATAGTATATATACCACCTTCCATCTAATTTGAATTCAACCAAAACCAATGCTTGTCCATCCAACACAACCCATAAATGCGTAGAAGGTAGTAATGGAATTATGAGAAGTTGCTCTCCCTCTCTCTCTCTCTCTCTCTCTCTCATATCAAAACCCAGAAATTGCTATTCAAATAGGGGTTCGGCTGTCATGCAGATCTGCATGGTATGCAGACTGCCTATATAGGCACGTGCATGGCACGTAATGACACCCTAAACTCTAAACACATGACCACACATCCCATCTGCATGCGTAGTATGCAGGTCTGTATAGCAGAATTTTCCATTCAAATAGAGGTTTCTTCTCTTCTTCTTTTTTTCTCAGCAAGCCCATGTCAGATCTCCAAAACTCCTTTGACTAAATCCAAAGTTTTGATTTTGAAGTGTGTATCTTGTAAGTCTGGTCTAGGAATTTAGATACAGAATACTTGCTTTGAAATTATGAGATCCGAATCATGGAAAGCTGCAATTCAATCCCTTTCATTTTCTTCAATTTGCTCGAAGTTTTGATGAAACATGTATGCCGGCCATGACTGGTAGCTCTGTGGGTCGGGGAAGAAGAGATCTGGGTTTGTGTTAAAATATATAATTTTTTTTTAATATATATTTGTTTAATTTTTAGTTTTTTGGTAAAGTTAACAGAGTTAAGGACCGAAAACACTTTCTGTTTTAACAACAAGATCATTAAGATAAAGTGTTGTAGAGCAGATCCCTAGGGTTTCTGAGCAGAGTGTGGCGGCGATGTGGTCGTCTTCACCGGCGAGCCGCGTCGTAGTTCGTGCGTTGCAGATCTTAGGGTTTGTTTGGTGGTGGTAGAAGTTTCGAAAAGATCCGGTTGTTCTAGGATATTGGTGGTTGGGTCTTGGCACCGTGAATCGAGGTGGATTGGCAGTAGGCATGTCAGACTGATACCGCCGTGACTGGGGTCTGGGTGAAAGACTAATCGTTGCAGTGTTGGATGAGTGCTGGCGGGTTAGCGGGTCAGATTTTCATACCGACTGGGCGAAGTTGAGGTCGAGACGATTGACAATCGGCGTTGGAGTGCTACCAATCTGTGGATCACCTGGGGTGGACTGCCCAGACAGGGCAGAGACGGCGGCGGTGATAGGCTGGCGGCGACAGGGTGCTCGGACCAGCGTCCTTGTCTGGGTTTGGACCTCTGGGCCTGGGCCTGGATCACATGGGCATACCTGGGCCCATTTCAGTAGGTCTGAGAATTGGGCTTGGGTCTTTGAGCCTGGGCATAAACTTGGACTATGGGGCAGTTTGGCCTTCGGGCCTAGACTTGAGCTCAAGCTTGGGCTGGTTGAGTTTGCTACAGTGGCATTGGATAAGAAGAGCAAGACTGACCTGTTGCCGAGGTTGTTGGCTCCTGAAGAGGCTAAGGATGGTGCTGGCTCCAACCCTAAGGGGGATGAGCTAGTATTTTCTTAAGTCTCTGCTATTAGACATCTGGTTACAAGCCTTCTAAAGTTGGAATAGTCTCTATGAGTTGTTCTAAGATGTTTCTAGTTGTTATTTATACCACAATGACGTGCTGGAAAATTAAACTAGATGAATGATTTTTCCTTAGAATAGCGAGGTTGTTCTTGCTCGTTTTAGGCTTGCTTTCCGGCGAGCGTCCCTTTAGACTTTAATGAGTTTAGTATTGACTTAGATAGGTTTATCCGGTTTCACCGGATTCTTATGTAAGTGCATGTTAGACTCTAGCCTGTTTTCATGGCTTTGATATCTAATAACATCAAATCCTATTAAAAAAAAAAACAGAGTTAAGGGTATGTTAGTAGGGAGGACAGGTGTCAACAAAATATGGAAGTGACAGAATTGGGTTAGAAGAAATGGGGACAGTTGATTTCCTTCCAAGATGAACTAGAAGCAAAATTAATCCACCCCAACCCAATTATGCAAGTGCCACAATTTACTGATCCCGAACGTAAGCGACCCTTGTTAGGGCTAATGTGGCCTAGGACCCTAAACACGTCTCCCCTTAGTTTGTGTGTCTTCGATTGAGGAAGAAGTAGTCCAAAACAAAAAAAAACAAAAAACTCTTAAGGTCAAACCAGTAATTTTGGTTTAAAAAAATGTGAGATGTATAATCTTACATTAACGAATAACTAAAGAAAAAACGTATAGATGAAAGTACCACATTAATACAAAATTTTGAGTTCAAGTATTACATTGATAGATATTGGTAGTTTTTTATTTTTTCATTTTTTTTATTGGGAGATATTGTTGATAGTTGGATAAAAGAATTCAAACACTGATGGTGAATTTTACTCAAAAAAGAGTAATGCTAAATAACTTTTTAGTTAATACTTATAAATCATTTTAGGCGGCAGTTACTTTTTCAGATACTTTGTAAAAATACATACCATTAAATGAAATTGTGACGTCTCATCAACTGCGACAAAAATTAATTTCTAGCAAATACTAGAGAACAGTGGTTCAACTTCCGTATCTTTTTTAATAAAGCCTCATGCAATAGGATGCTTGTCATCTAAGGTTTTTAACTCTTGACATTCAAGGTCCATCACTTCGATTATCAAACTTGACAAATAAAAATTGAAATGACTCAAAAACAAGCATTCATAAAATCTTTAGTGAATTAGGGTTAGCTCAAGTAGTTATGGTGAAAGATTGAGTTCGAATTAAACTAGGTCATGTGTTTGATCATCTCTAATGTAAAATATATATATATATATATATATATATATATATATATATATATATGTTTGTTACTAAAGAAGGGAAATATGCCGCTTTGGCCTAGTATAGCCCGACCCGTTTGAGGGCGGCCGGACCCATTCAGTGCTTCAACCCTATACAAGGAAAATATATTACATGTACAAATATTATATCATAGGCTTTTATGACATACTATATGCATCCAGGCATAAGAACTAGCCACCCAGATGCCTCCAATAACTTCCCTATTATTTACTCCAACAGTTTCCTAAACCTATCCTTATTTTAGAGAAAGTGAAAAGAGAGATAATAAAAGTCGCTAGTTTGGAGATAATATATTTAAGAAACCACTAGTTTTATCTAATTTAATGCTAAATTCTCTCTCTCTTTGCACCCTTAATTATTTGATAACATTTTCAAATAAAAAATAATACCATATATAATTTTAGATAATAAATCATTCAGAATTTAATAGAGAAACTGTTAGAAATGCTCTAAATATCTTCTTTCTTGCATTTTTATTCTTTAGTTAATTTACTATGTTAAATATGCTATGTCACTACCAATATCTAGGAACAATTGCTAACATACTGCCATACTGGAATTTGTAATGCAGTCATAACTTTATACAAGGAACTTGCACACAGTCTCCATAAACTTTTGGGTATGGTACATCAGACATTGTTTATCATATTTTTCCATTATTTTCCAATTCTTAATTATTGTTTGGGATCTTAAACTAGGAGTCAGTCGGTTACGCAAAGTGAAATGGATCCATACTCGAAGCATTGATATTTTACGTTGCATTAGTGAAATGTTAAAGAATGACAATCCCACATCAGCACAACTTGACATCATAAGAAAATCAATCTTCAAAGCTGTTGAATACGGGCATGTTGATTTTGTTACTCATATATGTGAAGCACATCCTCCATTCGTAAAACAATGGGAAGGAGACAAAAACATATTTCAGTTTGCGGTTGAATGTCGTCAACATAAAATATATAGCATTATTCATAGACTTGATAGAGACGACCAGAGATTCTTTGGCACACGTGCGACGAAGTATCCAGAGAATATGTTACATTTAGCAGGGAAATTATCTCCACTCTCAAGGTTCAATCATATTCGCAGTGCAGCTTTGCAAATGCAACGAGAGCTACAGTGGTTTAAGGTCAGTATCTCTAAATACATGTGTTTATACATAAGTTTACTTAGAAGCCCATTATCCTACCAACTCAAAGTTTGCCTATATAAACTCATATTAAGCATCAATGTACTTAAAAGAATAAACATCGGCCTTAAATATATGTTTCTATGTATATAACTTTTCAATATCGTGAAAAATAAGTTTTTTTTTTTTTTTTCCTCCAACAGATTCTCTATATCTATCTTTATTTTAAGTAGAAAATTTAATTTCCAAAACAAACTCTAAAATTATAGGCAAACATCTTTTTGAATTTTTAATGTTTTTCTTTGAGTTTTTCTATTGGAACT